>NC_056732.1:209775816-209908316 GCF_019279795.1 Protopterus annectens | reverse complement strand
AGTGTGTAATGGTGTGTTTATACCCCACCTGCAACCACAGTAAGGATGAGTGCTGTAGAGGAGTGGCAGGTGGGGGAATTATGGGTATGCGATTATGGGCCTAGCGTGCAGGTGTTGGCTGGCAGAGCCATATTAGGACCACCCAGGGGATGTAAGTAATATTCTGATATGGGCATAGCTGACGCCCATATCTCACAACCCCTAAGAGCACATCCACTGGATAGGCCGTAAACCATTGGGGGAACACATAGGGTCCATACCATTGAACTGTCCCCAATTATCGGAGACGTCCCTGATTTTGACTCAGATTCTAACTCTGTCCCACCTAAACCCTCCTAGAACTAGTGATATTAGGAAGAAAGGTGGTGGATTACATGTAAAGAATAACGACAACAATTAAGAGTCATAAACAGCATGTACCTCAGACAATGTGTATGAATACATATGCTCTGAGTCTGTCAATGTGTCAGGTTAATAGTACCAATAATTTAAATGCGTCCTTGATGTTGTTATGCAGTGTCCCTGATTCAGTATTCATTTCTCCTCAATCGTATGAGAGGTCTGATAGGGACAGAAAGCACATATTCCACTGATTACCTTAAAAAGATGATAGAATAATAGGTATGCATAGCATGACTCGGCTGACGGATGTGGGTCCCAAAACCCAATTACTTGTCTGTATTAAAGAGTCTCAGTTCCCATGTATCAGCCAGATGGGTGCAGATTGTAAGAGGAACAAACAAATAATATGAATAAAACACTGGACAGGCCGCTGATTCCGTACAGTCGAATGGCATGCCATCGTCTAATGGGCAGCCATTCCCGATACTGTAGGCATGTAATCTGATGTAATAGGCATCGCAAGGTAATATTGTGGTCCTTGCTCCCACCCAGGGCTGTGAGTGTCAGATGCAAACACCAGTGTCAGTGCATTTGCAAGTGCGGGAGCGAGTGGGTGTAAGCCTGTTTGGCCACCAGTATGTGAGTATTACACTGGTCAAGCAATGTAGAGGCCAACTGAGTGTAAGAAGCTGTAACCAGAAGTTAGCATTGCTTAACACCACACAAACCCACGCACACCCACTCACAACTGCTTTAATGTGCCTTAATCCCTCCGTATTCAATGGCCTTGTTCTGCCCTGCAACAAAATAAACAGCCTCTGCAAGGCTCGGAACCAGGACCCTGCACACACAGCTAATGTGATTTACCAATATGCCATGGCAGATATACAGACATCGGACATTACCACAAACATCTCATGCAGCGCAGTCATTCAACAGTCTAGGAATGTATCCCATCATGTAGATGTATGTGTGAGTGTTTATGTCCAGCATATAGGTACATACATATATAGAGATATATCTGGAACATGCTATGTGGCAACAAAGCATTACAAATGAATTAAAAGGGACTCACCAAGTATTATGTAGTGGTGTTGTCCTATGTAATATTAAGACTCCCGCAGAGAGACGTGTGTCATTCATACATGCAAACAGTTATACATTGGCCGTATACATCACTCTGTGCATGTAATGTACATTAACACAGCAGTACCTGTCCAATCATTATGTGAGAACAGTACTCTTGCAAGGTGCTGTGTGCAACATCATCATCATGATAAAGGTAAATGGGGTAACCATAGAGGGACTGGTAGTGTTGTGTGTACAATGGGGTCATCCGCATCACGTGTACCTGGACCATTTAGGAGTGATGTGCATTACAAGGATTGTGTGCCTGAGGGACAGGTGTGAGGATAACAGGAGTATATTGTGATGCATATTACAAGGGTTACATGTGTCCAGTGGGCACGTATGTGAAATGGACAGCTATGTATGGGGCAAATGTTGTCCTAGGAACCGATTGGCCTTATGTTTCCATAGGGTGAGAGTGGGATGTGGGGGAAGGAGAGTAGGCATGCCCATTGAGGATAGGTAGGGTAGGATCACAGGCAAGACAGCATACAGGGTCGGTATATGACACATCTGGGGGGATACACCTCGAATGGGAATGGGTGTTCGGCATTCACAAGCCCATGGAAAAAGTGGAACAGAGATCCCCAGCCATGGGCAGCCGCCACTGCCTCAAAACAGCTGCAAAAGAAGCAGTGCTGGGGGCTGTCCAGGTGGGGCAGCCTCAACCTGTAAATGTGACAGTCTGCCCTTGAGCTTGCATATCTGGCTTTGGAACTCCCAATGAACCAGCACCCAGACCACATGACAGCAGACATGTTCCTGTCTGGCCCAGCTCCCAGGGGGACATGCCCTATCCTTAGTGGTGGTACCACCAGAAGGTGGTGCAGAGCCAACAGAGGTTGAGGTCCAAGGCTGGGCCCCAGATGTGCTGGTGCCCGGTGTCATGGTCAGCTGAAGTGGGACAGCAGGTTCTGCTGGGACCTCCAAACCCATACAGCCTATGGTGTTGCAGTTTAAACATAGATATGGCTTAGTAATAGACAACAGCATTCAGGATTACTTACAACAGTATGCATAGATATGACCATCAACCCAACGCAACAGATGGTATACATTTGCAGAGGGAGCACAACACATGCATATATACTGCATGACATCTGTACAATGTGTAGAAGACGTGTGACTGCAGCTATGAACAGTTGCCCATTATTGGCTTGTCACTGGGAACCCCAGACAGTGTCTGTCATACCACTGTTTCATGTGACATATGTCCAGTCAGGGATGCGATGGCAGTAACACATCCCTATCACCATGTACTGGCTGCAATCCTCACATTATGCTCCTGCTGTGCACAGATGTGTGTTCAGTGTGTAACACAGGAAACAAATGGTTCCACACACTGACCAGTCCACAGATGGCCCTACAGATGGGGGTCCCTCACGAACAGAGCACTGTCATGTCTGTTTTAAAACATGCATAATAGCCCTTACCACACACAACATGTTAAACAGGCAGTAGTCTCAATGCAGCATAGCTACACTTACATGCTGTAGTCATGTCTGGCACATCACCCTCCTGTCTTTAGGCTATTTCCCACTGTGTATGATGTTTGAGGAACATCCAGATATTATCTGTGATGCAGTTTTAAAACACCACATCCAGTTACCACTCACAGTGACTGTCATGGCCAAACACCAACATGATGTTCCTAGATAATGTACTTTGTTTATCATGTAAATGGCTATGGGAACATCATCACAGCTGTTTCACATGCAATCAGCTAGAGAAGGACTGCAATAGGTGCAGAGGCCATCACTTGATTATGTCCATCACTTACAATACACATGCTGCTGCTGAGCAGGTGTACACCTCCACATCCACCAGAGAGTGTGTGGGAGGGACAGACAAAATATATCAGAGAAGGGCTTGGAGACTAAAACCTAAGCATCGTCTGTCACACGCCTACACGTACAGGGGTCAAACCCCTGACTGACTAGTCATTACTATTACATGTGCATGCAGTTACTACATGTGCCACAAATCCGACATGTTGCTGTGCTGTAAGAACATATATGTGTGTTGGTGAGAGACATCTGCAACAGAGATATAGTAGACAAACATTAGGTGTAGCACACATGGCTGTCCATGTGAATGGATGCCATTGTCACCACAACCACACTCTCTAATGGATTCACATTGACACTCTTTGCCAGGGCCACAAACACACTCCCTAACTACTTAGTTTGCTACACTGCAGTAATGCACAGGACTACATGCACTACAGGGGATATCTGGAGGTTCTATGGGCTAGGGCATGTGAATATGTTTGACATCTGTTGGTATGCCAATGAGGGTTATACTGGGAGTGACTGTGGTTGGGAGCATCATAACCCACACACAGATACAAGGTGCCAGTACTGACATGCATGTATGCATTGCTTCATGGGTGCATAGTGGTTGGCTGTGCAAGATGGCTGTACAAGGCTGGGTGAGGGGTAATCCTTGGCATCATGCCACCCGACAATGGTGTGCAGTGTGGTACAGGGGTGTAGTGTCCGTAATGTCCCACACAGATGGGTACTGCATGAACTGCCCTGACATCCTGGTTACCATTGTGTATGGCCATAGCTTTGCAATGCATGCAATGTCTGTGTTTGATAGTCCTTGACATGGACATTGCCTGGGATGTGCATGTCCCACAATACTGTACAGTGACATGTACAGGTGTACCTGGTTTGGCAGGCACATGTTGTGTACACAGACTGTTATCCTCCAATATGCCAATACTGGCCTGGTGTGGCGAAACCTGCTTATAGTCAGTAGGTCATCCCTGCACCTGCCTTGATAGCATGATACAGGTATTCCCTGGTGTCAGTGGCATCGGTCCATACAGTGCACATGTGTACGACATTGTATGGCCACTGTGGATCACATTTGATGGCACCACATATGTTGCAGGCATCCAGTGGGGAACATAGGGAAGGCACATTGTCCGCAATTATGTGCCTATTATACCGCTGTACAGGGTGCCATGTCCTCTGCAGCCCACTGCAATCACACCATGCCTATTATCTGTCATCAATGTACATGGTACTAGCAACATAGCAGGATATCCTAAGCAAGTGTGTTTGTGCATGACACATGGGTTCAGGACATATATCGGGTACTAGTAGGGTTGCATACTTTGTTCACCAGGCCTTTTGCCAGATGTAGGGGTATGGCTTGCCATCACAGTCCCATGGCTGACTGACATCTGTACTCCTCAAGAGGTGACCATTGTGTCATAAGACAGACACCATATAGAAAATCTACAAAATTCACTCCCCCACATGTCCAGTGGTTAGACACTCACAGCCACCTCCACACAGGCTATGACAGCCAAACACACACACTTGTCATGTCCTGGATTTGAACCCCTACCTACCATATCACACTGCAGCAATACGCATTTATGGCACGTGCTACAGCACTCCTAGAGGTGTATTCCTAGGTGAGTGACATCAGCAGGATTGACAAAGGTGGTCATGTGATTTGTACAGAGTGCATACTCTACAAAGCATTGCACTTGTTTCACGCAGACAGACAGACACACACACACACACACACACACACACACACACACACACACACACACACACACACACACAGTTGGCAAGTCTGGGATTACAACACTGACCTAACTACTTTATCACACTACAGCATTAAGCAGTTACAGAACAGGCTACTGAGATTACTGGGTCACAGCACTCCCAGAGGTGTATTTCTAGGTGGGTGACATCATCAGCCTTGCAAAGTTGGGTATAGGAATTGTATGGAGTGTGAGTAGTCTAAAAGTATTGTTCTGTCCTGAGGCAGATGGAGACACACATGCACACACACACACACACACACACACACACACACACACACACACACACACACACACACACACAGTTGGCAAGTCTAGGATTAGAACACTGACCTAACTACTTTATCACACTACAGCATTACACAGTTACAGAACGTGCTACCGAGATTACTGGGTCATAGCAATCCCTGAGGTGTATTTCTGGGTGGGTGACATCATCAGCCTTGCCAAAGTTGGGTATAGGAATTGTATGGAGTGTGAGTAATCTGAAAACATTGTTCTGTCCTCAGGCAGACGGAGACACACACACACACACACACACACACACACACACACACACACACACACACACACACACACACACAAAACACCTGCCTATCTACAGATCACTGTTACAGTACTACATAGTTACGAGTCGCACCACAGAGACTATGCATTTTAAGGCTGTCATTATGACCTTTTAGGAATGTGGACATCAACAGGGATGCTGGCAGTTATGATGTACATACCTGTGTGTTTAAAGTAGGAATCCATCCTCAAATGGAGTATGCCCATCTGTGGAATGGACGACTACTATCACTTATACAGGATTACAATGGCCATGCCCATACACATAGAGGCACATAACCGACACAAGGTGTCAGTGGGCATGCTCACACACTTAGTGCATTACTATGTCTCCAAATACACAAGGTTATACTGGGCATGCTCATACACTTAGTAGCACAGGGCTGTTTGGGATGCACTCTGATTCTAAACACGGAAGGCCACAGTGGCCATGCTATTACAGTTAGACATACAGAACACATTGTAATGGATTCTGATGTTAGTAGTTGTCATTGTTAGCAGGAACACCGCACTACATATATCTGACACTGGTCATCTACACAACATCTGCTGCTGTCTGTCAACTTAAATGTACCATTCTATGCCAAGCACAATACTACCACTTGCAGTGATGTCATGCTAGGAGTGGCAACTGCTTGACCAACACAATGAGCCAATGTCCTGCTATAATTACGAGGTTGTCCAGTGTTTGTCATTCTGGGATGACATGACATGACTGAAAGAAGACAGGCCTTTGTTACAGATTACATGCATCCATGATTCAAGGGAGTGGGGATAATATCAAGGTTGCATTCGCCCATATAGTGCCATTCCAAGGCAAATGTCCTAAACACAGGATAACACCCTGACACCTTGAGGACAACTGCATTGTATGCTTATGCTAACCAGTTCTAGATGTGTAGCGTTCCTAAATCACAGCTGCTCATTGTAGATCCAACAATGGGGGATACTGACCTCTGTGCAGTGAGGAACACCTGGCTGAAGGCTCTGTAGTGCACAATAACGCTATCACCATATACATCAGAACCAGACATGTGGGCCATAACACAGGTGCGGACCACTCCAGATGGTGGTGTCCCCACATACATAAAAGCCACTCACATGTACTGACCAGTACTCCCACAAAAGGCATCACAGATGAGTCAGGTGCAGATCACAGTATCAAAAGCTGCATTCTAGGATGTAACCCTCAGACACCACTATGCCCTCGGACCACCAACACACATTCATACATGTGGTATGACATATAATAGTACAACATTATGTGACCTTTGACCGGTGGACTGTACCTAGCTCTACGTCAGCTGTGCAGAGTACCCATGTACTGACAAAGTTGCAGCATGTGTTATGCAATGCAATGATACCACTGTTTGTAACCAGGTCAGCTGTACACATACCAGGGTCTATCAGTTATTTACAGCATTAACAGATGACGGTACACCAGTAAACACCCTCATGTTTGGATATGACATACATGTACCTGCCCTGAATATGTACATGCCACTCACATACAACATATATGTAAATAGCATAGCTGTTGTTGTCCTTTGTGCAGACAGGTGGCTACAGTCATTACACACATGCACATGGAAGGTAGGTCCATGGCTGCTGAATGCTAACAGTACATAAGGTGTGATATCAATGTTGACAGAGGTAACATTCCCTCTGTACTGGTCACCCATGCCACCTATCATATCATACAACATTCCATGTGTCAGGTATGTCATTACAAATGTCCACCACATGCAATGCCTACAAACATGACCAAATGACAGGAATGTTGGACCTACACACGTACATGTAGTGGTGTGCATTCAGATACCATGTGTGTGCAGTTGCTGATGTTTGCAGGTGACATGTGTCTTAATACATCATGCAGTTGCAATGCAGCCTCAACATTGCCAACTGTATATGGTGATATGCTGAAAGTATGGTAAGCTGTACTTCAGGTATGGACAGATGTGTGGACATAACTAAGTGATGGGGCATTTTTGCAGATGGATGTTTGCTGAGGACAGCTCACAGATGTGTCACAACCATTCCTACAATAACCTGTGTAACTGCTAAGCTATTGTTTTGTTAATTGAAGGGGAACACACACAACTTAGACAGAGGTCAGGGTGACACCAAAGGTGAATCACTTGACACATGTAACAGTTAAGACCTCCCATCTGCATATATTGTGCATATATCAGCACAGCTGCCAAAGGAAGCATCAGTACACTTTGTAGCATATGCAATACTGCTGTAAGTCTGTCATATGTATTATGAGATAGGCAGGTGTTTGATTCACAGTACTGCCATGTGTGGTTGTGTGTGTGTCCATATATGTCATGTATGGTGGGGAATACATCTCAATTGTTACTCACTCTCCTGTACACTGTTGTAGACATCTGTACAGACTGAATGTAGAAAGCAGGACATAGGCAGGGGTGTTTATCTCACACATTTCAGGTATCTGTAGGTGCGTGACATAGGTGTATTCAATAGTGAATGCCACAGTGTGTGTGTGTGTGTGTGTGTGTGTGTGTGTGTGTGTGTGTGTGTGTGTGTGTATGGCTGTCTGGTCCTTGGAGTGAGGATGTATGTTACCATAGTGAACTGATAAGACCCCTCCCCCCCATCCAGGCAATGCAATCTAGTATCCCTGTTGATGTCCTCGATCTTAGGCCATTCTGACTACCTGTACATGTATAATCTTTGTGGCGCATCATGTAAGTGCACAGTACTGTAATGATAATTTGCACATAGGCAGGGGTCCTCATCTCAACACTACCACAGTGTGTGTGTGTGTGTGTGTGTGTGTGTGTGTGTGTGTGTGTGTGTGTGTGTGTGTGTGCGCGTTACTGTGTTGGTGAATCTCTGAGTGTGTGGGTGTGTTACTGTGTCTCTGAATACATGTGTGTGAATACCTGAGTGTGTGGGTGTATTTGTGTGTTCGCATACTGTCATGGGAACGTGTATTACTGCTTCCCAGTGAGGTAACACGTTTTCCACTGGCCTCTACCCTTGTCATCAGCTAGACCGCTCTCTTACCTCCCCACTCCACGTAACTGTACCTGTGATGTCACCCAGTATGGATGCCATGTCTCTAGCCACAGTAGCTTAATACACAGCTATCATGCTCTTAGATCAGTAGGCGTGTTTGGAACGTGGGACTTTCTAACTGTGATGTGGAAGCTACAAGGTGCATGCTTGTATTTTCATACATACCTGTGAGTAGTCCACATTTACATATGGGGCACTAACTGCAAACACTGACATCCACCAGCACATGCAATTAGACCTGAAGGAAGAAGGCAGAACATCAAGACCAACATGCAGTTACTGTTGTTACACATGACACATACTGTTAACAATATAAAATGCATTCTAAACCTGTAGTACATGGTATGTCTGCTGCCTGTCAGCAGTACACAGCAATTGTAATTTACAATTATCTTCCTAGTCTGTTCACCCTGTGCATCAGGCCATATGACCATGTCCCTGCACCGATGGTGTGGATGACAGGGATGCGGCACAGGCATCATCATATGCATAGGGTGATAATGTTTGCCAGAGGCTTAGGCTGTACCATTGGATGACATCATGTGTGTGGGTTAGGGCCTTTGATCTCATTGGCCGTGTGTGGATGTTATGCATGTGTGTGTTGCGGTGCCCTACATATGTTTCCGGTGTGTGCGTGTATGTATGTATGCACACAGTTCTGGCATGTGTCTGGCCTATACAGGGGTATTATTGGCAGCTGCAGACTGTACATGCTAAGTTTTACAGTTCACGGTGTCCAGCCACGGCCACTTGACCTGCGCCTGCCAGGGGTTGCACGGGCACTACCAGGTAGAGGTGCATATTGGGTACTGTCTGATGACACATGTCCACTGGAACTGTGTCCCTGTTGGGACCATTCAGGGTCATGTGCACGTGGCCTGATGTGTCCTGGTGTGGACAGCACAGCACCAGCTGCACTGCAACTGCTACTGCCACTATGGGAGCGGGCATGTGAGGTAGCACATTCACGTAGACCTGCAACAGGTGATGCTGCTGGCCTACGTCCATGTGCCCGATGCCTCACTCCTACCACATGTTCCAGCACAGACATCTCATGCTCGCAGATTGAAATGCCACGGTCAAGGACTCCAACCATGTCACCCAATCATCTATCCAAAACTTCAGCAAGATGATGTTGAGCATTTGCCATTGCCTGGATGTTGTTGTTTAAAGAATGGACAGCAGCCCTCTGAAGCCTCTGACCTTTTCCTTTGTGCTGTTCAGCACATGCCTGTCCCTCCATTAAAGCCTGAAACTTGTGTCTGGTGACACCAGCTGCTGTGCTCTGTCTTGCAGGGGCATGTTGGCCAGAGGTCCTCCTACAAGCAGCACTGGCCACATGCCTGTGTAGGGAATCACCAGTCAGTTGGCTGACACCATGGTGTGCAGGCACACCTTCCATAGCCTCCACACTTTCATTTTCCAAGCTACCACATGCCAACTGTCCTTCCTCTATAGCCACTGGTGATGGGGTGTGTATTGCCATGAGAACTGTGTTCAGGGATGAGGGGGATATAGGTGGAATGGCAGCTGATGGCACAGATTCAGCCCCTGACAACCCTGCCTGTGCCTCAATCATACATTCATCATCACTGCTAGAGCCTGTGGGGACACTAACATCAGATGGACCGCAGGACGGGAACACACCTACATCAACACCTCTGAGGGGCAGACAAGAACTGTACATTACAATCTATACAATAGACACACACACACACACACACACACACACACATACACACACACACACAGATACACACTATGGCACCCAACATACATGTGATATGACAGAAGGCATGCAACATGCATGAGATATGGCAGATGGCATGCAGCTCAGACAATAATAGTGGTAGTTATCATACATCCCTGGGTTGCACACAACAGCATGCACATTCCACAATTATAGTAGTAGTTAGCATATGTCCCTGTGTTATGCCATGTAGACCAGCACAGGTTAACAGTACACCTGCCTGATGTGTGGCATATGACCTTGACAATCACATGTAGTATGACGTGATCTGCTGACATGTGCAATGACATGCATACATGTTTAACACAATGGTGTCCTGTCAAATATACAGTGGAGTAATGGTGTCCCAATGCAGGGATGTGTTATACTAACATGGATCTTCTGCTGATGCAGTGTTGTCTGTCCACCCTACAGATATACTGCACTTTTAGCTGATGTGCATGGCCATTGCAGGGAATCATGTGGCTTCTCTATTGCTATACAGTGTGAGTTACAGACACATTTTATAGCTATGACTGTGTTCAGATACAATACATTTATACTGTGGAATGTCACCCACATCACTGAGGTGTATACACACTAATCCATAATGTGGAATGTGTGACACAGGTCACTGAAGGGTATATGGATGACACCCCTGAACATCTGAAACCATATTGCTGCTGCCTGGCAACTATGGCCTGACATGGCAAACTTGTCAGCACACCATGTCCCACACGACATCTGTGTACCACACACACACACTCACACACACACACACACACACACACACACACACACACACACACACACACACACACACACAAGGAGCAAGGATGACAGGGATGTCTGACACCAGCAAGGGGAATGTACTGTATCTGTGGCCTGATGTGGTTGTCTGTATGTATGTGGATAGTGTACAGGTGACCGCTGTCATGTCATGACACACTCAAGATGTTCAACACATCTTATGTGGTGGATTGATGTCACACCTACACAAGATGTGCACAGGCCTGTAGGATGTCTAGTGTTCTACATCTGCAATATAACCATTACAGAAAGTCCATAGTTGGATCATGTGGAGCCAATGTACAACAGGGTGTACACACATGCACATCACTTCTACTGTGTATGTGTGTTGCTTCATGTCTCTGGCCATCCTCCATGGCCATGTGTGAACATGTGTTGGCCAAATGGTTGTGACGGGTGTTTATTTCACATGTCTGTGTTGTCCCATATGACATACACCCATAGATGTCATATGCTCCACTGATGACAGGGTTATGCAGACAAAGGGTGGTATGTTTGGTATATGGGATATGTTTTTCAGGATAGTTAGGCAGTGTTGCAGCCAGCCCACTAAATGTCATGGACATGTCAGATAGCACATAACATTGTGTGATATTCATAGCAGGGGTATAATCCACACCGGTGAATCCTGTGGGCTGGCCATACTCCAGCTCACTGTGTAGTACTGTTTGCATTCCCCACATGTGTAGTTCTGATCTGTAGTACATGCTCCTGCAGTGAACAACACCTCCACCATTGTATGCCCAGCTGTCCACACATCTGGCAATTACAGTTTGTGAGGTTTCATGTCAGTGTTTCACATAGTTTGCAATTATTGCATATGGGTAGCCATCGTGATGCATTGTAGGTCCGACCTGTATATTGTGACAGGACCATACATTATGTGTACATGTGGTAAATGGCCACATGGCAGATAGATCTATGCATTAACATGCCTGATAAATAATAACAGTCTCACCTGCAATGGGCTGCTGTCGCAGCGGAACGCCAGAGGTACCTAAATAGGAGTGACACAACAGTATGATCATTATCCATGCCTGTATGATAGCTACAGGGTGCAATGTGCATGTTAACACATACGCCAGTACAAAAGACTATACTATGGAGTATGCACATGTGTGCATACACAGAGTAGGATAATATAGTATGTGGCATGTGTGTATACATGCCCTGCATATGATGTTACATTACATATTGTACAGTGACACATGTAACTATATGAAATATAGTTGTTATATGTGCAGTAGTGACTTACCAGGCAACTCCAGGCTCAGATGTTGAGAGACACCCACCTTCATGATATCAGCTAAGGCTTGTGGATGTTGTTCTGCAGGTGTCCCCAGGTTGGCCAGTAGCTCCTTGGTACGTGTGAGTGGGGGCTGGGTTGGTGGTCCACCACCTGTTGCACCTTGTTCCCTGGTGATTGCATTTGCTCACTGTTTTGCCCATCTAATTAGGTCTGTACAGTGTCTGCGCACCTGCTGGTATGTGCGGTTGTGGCCACCCACATCATTAACCCTCCTGCGAAGTTCCAGCCACAGGGCATCCCACTGCTGTGCATCCTGTGGCACATGGCTGAACAGTACATGATGATTATCAAGTAGGTATGGGATGAGGACCTCATCCTCCAAGTGGGTATAATGTGGCAGCCTTGCACGCGGCATACCTGGAAGACATAATGATGGAGACAGGTCATAGTAACTCACAGAGACGTACAGAGGTACAGCTGAACATACATGTGTATCACATTTATTATGATTAACTAGTTGTCTTTGCAAATCTACATGACACTGACACCACTGACATGTTTGTGTCACACACATTTGACACTCAATGGTGATTGGATATTATCACCATATATGTGTGTGTGTCACCTGATGACATTGCTCATACTCCATGTGGATTCTGTCTTGATGTGGGCATGTCTGTTTGCCTGTACTGGTGCTCTTACCTATCAGCACATGCCTGGATGTGTCCACATTAATGCAGTCGACCTTGATGCTGTGTATATGTCACATATAAGGACTTACACTGCCTTAACAGACATGACCTGTGACCCTGCAGACTTGCTCATGGAAGGTTTTACATGTATGTGTTTTGCATTATGCATCTGCACGGCACTGTACAGCAGTTCAACATCCTGCCATGTATCACCTGTGTTGCACATGTGATACACATGGGACACTGGCTAGCCTGATGATATTTACAGGGTTGGATATCAACTGTAGCATGTACGGTCAAAGTCAACTAGTAGGCTATATGCCCTGGGCCATGTATGAGCCTAGGATGAAAGGTTACCTAGCTGTAGCTGACAGGCGGGTTTCTGGGGCCAGGTCAAGCAGTGCCACATAACTGATCCACAGGGTTAATGATATATTTACCATGCGGTCATCACACATGTCTGAAAGAGGGACAATGTGCAGCTTTGCTGGACAGGGATGCATAGTATGGCAGGAGTATTTAAAGTGTATGGGACAAGGATCTGTTTAGCATGTGGTGATCCTTGTACTAGGAAGGTGGATGTCCATGAAGTATGTGTTTGAGACCAGGATGTGTACGTGTAGCATGTCCAACATCACTGGGTTAGACATGACTTAATTCAGGGTAGGCATCATGTTACATAGTGGAGATGGGGATTGGGAAGGCTGGTGTAGGCCATCTGAACATGGCCAATACCCCTTAAAGGAAATATGTGATCTGCTATGGGTCACTTGAGTGTTGAGTATGGCTGAACAGTGATCTCTATATTCATGGATGGCACCCTGTCATTATTAGGGTTGCCATTTATGACTACCTGACAGGTGTGGTGACGTAACTATCACAGGAAAGACAACTGTCCAGCTGCATCCCTTACACACAGTGTCCATTATGTTGATCACTGCTTAGGTGGTAGCTCATGGGTACAGGGTTATTAACATAGGGGTGACAATGCAATATGTAGCTGTCAGATTGTGGCCATATGTCACACACCTCACCCGCAAAGCCCCTTCCGCATGTTGATCGCAACATTCATTGAGTCAGCTATTGCTACTAGGTCATAGTCATTGTATACTTCAATAGGCAGATGCCTTCTGTGTTAGTCTGTGTGGTATAGACTACAATGAGGGGGTACAATGAATTAACCCTGTTTTACTGTAGCTGGTACGGGTGTGATGTGCATGTATTATTCAGACACCTTCTGTAGTGTTGGTTCTGCCAGCAGTCCAGTTGCAAAACACTCTTGTGACATAGGCATGTACATCTAGTTTACTGAGTGTAGCTGGAATACAGTATGGGTGATGATGTCCTATGACCTGGCAAGGTTATGATATGCTGTGTGAAATCAACCTTACTGTCATCTACATCTGTACTGCTGACATCAAATAAGTTGATCAAGGTTCATGTCCTTTCAGACCAGACTCAGCAGGGTAGTAGTACAGTAATTCCCATTATCAGTGGTGTCTCCCCATTTGTGGGTTGTGATAACTGTTGGTGTGCACCATTCAATGTGTACACAGCTGACATGAAGCTATGATTTTACATGTTTATGTGGAGAGCAAATTGTTTTGACATATGTGTATGATACAACCTGGAATGTGGACAAGTCCCATGCAGCCTGAGTGCAGCTTGTACCTGCATAGTTGTGATTACAGGGGCTCTGTAGTGTACATAGATATATGAATGTGTACCTGTTGGGGGGCAGTGTGTTTATGTTATCCAAGACCCTATCTAGATGAACAGGTGATATTTCCGTAGGTGCAGTGCTTCTCATGCCATAATGCTGTGAAGCACAGCAGGTCTTGTTGTTGCCATTATGTTTCATGACACAGCTATGGAATACTCTGTGGTTGGCCTCATAATATGTGGATGATTCATTTCACAGTAGCTTTGTGTGGCATTATATGGTGTATCTGCATCTTACAGAGGCTGACCATGGGTCATCTTCCACTCATGTGTGTTGACTCTTGCAACAGTTACTACCTTCTGTGGTACAGTTTAAGGCAGGGTACCAATGGTTTGCCTTCATGTTTGTGTTTGAATGAATCCTGTTCCTGTTTCAATGGCACAATAACTGCACATATGTGTGTGCTTAAAGTGCATTTGTGTAGGACTCAGCATTTGCACATGCATTGTACATCTGCTGTGGTGCCATGACAGTCACCACTTCGCTCTTAAGGAGCATAAAATTGGCTTTGAAGACTGACCATGTGTGGCATACTGTTAGCCCTGTTTGTGTGATTATGGTGATCCAGGTCATTGCTGTTGCTGACATCCAGCATGCATTGAGCACAGGTGTTGGTACATGATGAGTCTTACCAGTTCATAATGGGATAGCTGAGTGACCATGATTATGGTTTCCTGTCTCAAAACTGGTATTCCCCATTACAGCACAATGACAGTTGGGAATGCTGAGGCATGGTGGATGATCTGTCACAAGATGCATTTTAGATTAAACTTTGGTACAAAGCTAGTTGCTCAGCATAATGCATCTTACATTGTGCAAGTGCAACTAGCGTGGGGGTGTACATATCCCTCAGGAAGTTGGACACACCTGTGGGCCATGTGTTCCAATAAAGGGTGGTGGCCATGAGGTGAGGTATGTGTTATAACATGGTCATGCAGGGGTGCTCTCCAGAGCATTAAACCATAACTATCACTGCACAGATATGTTCCCCATGTTTCAGATTGCTGTAAGTGAGTCCATATTGAGTACCTGATTTGTATCATTGAGTATCAAGACCCACAGTTTATTTCTTGGCTGTCCCTGTTGCACCAGTGGACTTTCACTTGAACTTGGCATGATGAGGGCACTATAGGGGAAGCACAGGCCGTTGCCAGTATCCAGATTTTCAGGGGTGACAGGTGCAGGCCCTGTCTGGCAAAGCATCAGGGTCTGTCAACCATGTTATCCCAGGCAGAAAGATGCTGGATACTCTTTGAATTACACCACTACATTACACAATTGTGGAATACAATCCTTGTCCCTGTACTACTGCATCATTCTGGCCAATGGCAGAATGCTACCCAGGACTTGGGACATACCTGCATGGGCTATAAGACCTGATGGTTCCTACATGTGTTTCCATGCAGTCAAGGCTACTGCATCACAGGTCCTGCACAACAACATAGAATATGCCTGAGACATGTGTATAGTTCAAACTGTGGTCTGAGTGTATGGGTATGTGGCTAATCATGGAAGACAGGTAGCTGACAGTATGTTTGCCCTCATATAGCTTGGTGTGGAACATAGTGCTAGAGTTTGCATTCACAAATGCGTACTGTTGGCCATGTTTCTGGCCATGTGTTCTGAGGAGTGACACAATTATGCAAACTATGTCATACAGTCTTTGTATCCTGTTGTCTGTCTATTCCGACTTGGGAGGCCTCTTGCTTGGCCAGAAACTTAGAGGCCTCTGTGGATGTGTATGAATTCTGGTGGCATGTATGTGTGTATCCTTACTGTGTTCTGGTAAGGGTATGTGTTGGTTGTGGTGATGGGATGCATGTGTTAACCTACGCCTCTTGACTGTCTAGTCCAGTCATGGGTGTAGAATGGACTGCTTCCAAGCTCACCCCTGTAGCTGCATCCCAGACAATGTGTGGGGTGTTGTGTTAGGCAGGTTTGGCAGAGTACATGTTTTAGAGATTACATTCCCAGAGGATGGCCACATACACAAAGCTAACATTAGTAAACACCAGTAGCTGACT
This sequence comes from Protopterus annectens, assembly GCF_019279795.1. NCBI lineage: Eukaryota > Metazoa > Chordata > Ceratodontiformes > Protopteridae > Protopterus > Protopterus annectens. The sequence continues at coordinate 209,891,433 of NC_056732.1, read as the reverse complement.
AGTGGATATGCCTGTATGAGCATTCAGTACCACAAGTACCATGTACTGTATTTAGTTTACTTACTGCTTATGCAGATGTTTTAGACAATGATGCTCACAAGTATATATTTGTGTTATGGATGTGGCAACACTGGCTATTACAGGAACATGGTAGCTACCTTTAGTAGCAGTCCCCCTCTGAGGGCCACATCACATCCTGATAGTTGAGTACAGATGATACATGTGCCAACAGGGCTGTATCCTTGTCTGGGTATATGCTCACATACCCACCAGAACCATGAGCTCTGTTGCCCACAGACACCCACTCCCCACACAGATTCAAATATCAATAGACTCTGCTGCCAATATCGACATGATCAGGATATGATCAGATAGTGTAAGCCATCACCTATGAAGCAGCTATTACACATGGGCAGTGGTTTCCTACATCTTACACTCCTACAGCAGATGTCACACTAGAGTTAAAGATGATATGCACACTGTTTCATTACCAGTACTGTTCACATATTTCCAAGCAGCTGTTAGTCTTCCAATGAGAGGTTAGGCTACATAAACCTAAATGTTCAACCAGTGTGTCTCTACTGTCAATATCCACTCTATGTAGGTGTGCACATAGCCATTTGGCACAACCCTGTAACAAGGGTCAGTACACATTTGCAGAACATGTGCACATGCACAGCTGTCATTGCTTGCAAACAATACTAGAGAGGTGGATATTAGGCAATGTGGACCTTCATGCAAGGCTCAAAACACAAACTCACCACCATATATAGCACAAGTAACCATAAACTGAGGGTAATGCTACTCAATGCCAGAAGTCTGGACCTCACATTGCATGCACTCAAGGCACTCCTCTGTATGGAGAACATCGATATCTGTGCAGTAACAGGAACCTGGTTTAAGGCTCCAGAGAGCACCATAGCACTACCAGGCTCATACCACACCTTTCGGCCACAGAACCCAGACTGAAACACAAATGGCGGGAGTGTATCCATATTCATCCAGGTTAGTGGTGCAGCACGATGCATCACAGATCATCCAAATGCAACTAACAAAAGCCAAAACTGCATTCCAAATTGTAGCTTGCTGCAGACCACCCACCATGACCCAGGACTCACAATCTGCATTTCAGGAAACAATGGGACATATGAAGGTCCTACCAAACACCCTAATACTGTGTGATTTCAACTACCCAAACTCAAGTACTTACTCCCTTGCCCAACACTTCCACGAATGTATACACTCAAACATCCTGGATCAACTGGTCAACACCCCCACCAGAGGGAACAACATATTGGACCTGGTCATCACCAACATAGGCGACCAGTGTTCCACACCTAATGTCATCCCCTCGCTGGTTAGATCAGACCATGAGCTAATCACTCTGGATATTCACATTCCACCCACAACCCCAAACAAGGAAACCAACATGAAATACTTTTCCAAATAAACTTCACATTGCTTAAGACCGAGGATAAAAGGTTCACAGCCCCCACAACAATGGACAATGCTGACCAGGATGCTGACACCTATACAAATGCACTCTATGATCATCTGCATGAATGCATGGATCATGCTATCCCAAGGCAAACCAAGACTCACTCCTCTAAGAAAAGGAAACCAGTCTGGTGGACCCCTGCCATAAACAGTCTGTATGATATAAGGAGGAAACTAGTACAGATAAGCGTAAAATCCTTAGAAGAAAAGACATCCCTGATCAGTATCAGCAAGACACTATGGTCCCTCATAAATTCTTCAAAGGCTAGCTTTGAAAGAGATAATTCTAATGACTCTAACGATGACCAAAAAGCATTCTTTAGCTAAGTCAAGAACCTAAGTGGATACTCTCAGATCTGCTCTGAGTTGGTGTAGACTGGCAGACATTACACTGAACCGACTGATATTGCCAACATTTCGGCAGACAGGTTCAGTGCAAACTTTACACCCCTCTCACTCCTGAAAGGGCCCTTAACCATACCAGAAGAATGTACGACCCCAGCAATCACCGACACACAGGTTAAAACAGCCCTATCTTAAGCCAAGAACACAGCCTCAATGGGACCAGACGGTGTCCCAGGCTGTGTCTTACAAGAGCTCCAAAATGAACTGACCCCTCATCTAAGCACACTGTTCAAACACAGCCTCTCCATAGGCTATGTACCCACAGAGTGGCACACAGCAACAGTTATCACACTCCACAACGTTGGTGCCACAACTGAACCCGGGAACTATTGCCCTATAAGCCTGACTAGCCTGGTCTGCAAGGCTATGGAGCACATCATCATGGATCTCACTCGCAGAGACATTGGGTACCTACAGACCTTTGACCCCACCCAGTTTGGCTTTGTTAAGGGCAGACCATGCCTCCTAAACCTGGTGGACTTCTTTGAGACAGCTACCAAGGCATTAGATGAGGGTAAGGAGGTCCACACAGCCTACCTTGACCTCGCAAAGGCTTTCAACACCATTCTCCATTCTGGTATTATAAACATACCCATCAACCTGAACATTAAACCCTACATCATGAGATGGCTTGCAAATTGGCTCATGGACAGAACCCACACAATGAGAGTAGCAGAGCCTAGGTCAAACTGTAAACCAGCTACAAGTGGCATCCCCCAGGGCTCAGTCCTAGGACCCCTCATGTTCGGTATATACTTCTCTGAGGTACAGACAAGCACAGGAGGACTTTGGCTGAAACAGTTTGCAAACAACTGCAAACTACGGGCCATAATTGATTTCCCAGTTGATACAGACATAAGGGTCATAGTGAGATGGATACCTGGTGTCAATATCATGGCTTCAAGCTGAATGCCAAAAAGTGCATAGTCATCCCCTTTGGAAAAAACTAATTACCCATGGACTACCACATAGGTGGTAGTCCCCTACATACCAAAAAAGTAATAAGGGATCTGGGAACCCAAATAGATAGCAATCTCTCCTTTGATAACCATATTGCCAAAGTGGTTAGAATATCCTTCTACGTGGCCCCCCTAATCTCAAATGGGTTCGCATCCAGAACAAAGGAGGTCATTGTGCCTCTCTACTCATCACTTATTAGACCCATTAAAGATTACAACACCCCATTTGGGATGTACCTTACAAGACAACTGCAACAGCTTGAAAGACCACAAAAGTACCACACCAAGAGGATTACTGACCTCAAACAGATGACCTATGCAGCCCAACTAAAGAAACTCCAGCTGTACTCGGTTGCATACCGTGTATTCAGAGGTGATCTCTGCTTGACATACAAGGCCCATGTCCAACCCAGCATCGATGGATATGCTCCACCTAAACAAAAGCCCTTGAGAGACACATGCTCTTGGGATATAAACCTAACCACAACAATAACTAGGACATGCTGGAGGGATAGATTCCTGCCCGGAGACTCCCCATGCTTTGGAACATGATTCCAATGTACATCAGGCAGGGCCCCTCACTAGCACTCTTCAAGAGAAAACTTGATGGGTGTATGGGAGACAGACATGTACCCCTGGGATCACTGCAGTGGCTCTGTTGGACAGAGGTGCAGAGAACTAATGGCTCTGCTGTTCCGAGGCACAGGGAACTAACCTAAGGGGGTGACGGAAGCCAACACACTCTAGCTAGGCTTATAAATGCCCTGGGAAGACAGCCTAGTACCTACCCATGAACCTATGAACCTATTACATGTCTTATGTGATGGATAGTTAACTAGCTCTTCCATTTTACTTTGCTATCATGCTGATAAACTGTCGGATGACTACAAGTCATATGTATCCTGTTATTGTGTATTGTAAATGCCAATAGACATAACTAATGTTTGCCTAACATAACAGTAATGCTATGTAAAATGTAATACATATCTGCCTACAATACTGTACATTACACAGTTACAGGCACAATATCCCACAATGCAAATCATAATTGCACAGTAGGCCCACCTTCAACATGTTATTATCAGTAATACACCCATACATATGCCTACTGTTACAATATATCAACATATACTATCCCCTGTTATAGCACATATTTGTTGGACCAACCCTGCCACTGACAGTGGCTGGAGAGGAATTGTTGGGTTCAAAGCCCTTATATAGCATCCCTTGTGGTGTATGAGGTGCTTGCCTTGTGGCCTACAGCAGTACACACATAAATACTACAATACTATGCTCAACAATACATCACTACAAGATAACTGTTTCCACTATATGCATTGTGTACACTTTAATTATTACAGAACAGGTACTACATACACAGGCATACTGAGTGTTCTACATACCTTATTAGTAACTTGAGGTGTCGTTGACTGTTATTTCAATCTTTTTCAGTTTGTGTTTCAATCTTCTTTGTAATGTTTTGCTGGTATATACAGATGGTTTGAATGTGTGACAAGCCATCCTTTTATAGTTAGATATCAGTAACATGTGCTATCCTAACCAGCAATTGGTGTTCCAAAGTAGTTAATTACATGCACATCAGCTGTGCAGCTACTCCATTATAATTCAATACTCCACTTGGGTGTTGTCCCTTTGCCTTACTTGCAAGGAAGATGGCCTGGATGTGTTGTCTGTGATGTATTGCAACAGCTATATGGGGACAAACAGAGATATATTAGCTTCATGACTCCCGTGGATTGTGTGTAATGCCTAGAAGATGTTCTACATGCGAGTATAGCTGTTATATTTCAGAACATTGTTACTTATGCAGAGTTTGTTTATACCTGATATTTCTGCAGATGTTTCAGTCTGGCAAGGATGCTTGAGCAGCTCAAGGCTGTATGGCTATGCATATAATGTTAGGTGGTTTACAGTGTGCTCACAAGACATATTTGGTTTGGTGTAAATGTGTATCATACTGTGCTGATAATCAGTAATTGGTAACACTTCCTGGTGTACATAAAACCCTCTGAAACGGGATTAGTGCAAACAAACCCTGTAACATCAGCAGCTGTTCCATTGTATAACAGCAACTATTTTACATAGCGCCATGTTAGTGTGTCTCTGACAAGGTATGTTAAGGCTTCAGCAGATGTCGTACAGTGAGTGAATGATTTGTAATGTTATTACAGTATGTATTGTATTTGGTTTGGGTGTGGGGGAGATGGTGGGTGTACATAGCAGATACAGGTGTGTAGGAGCTGCTTTTATACATATTTGATATGTGTGTGAGGGTTCCTTCCCTATTTAAACACCTATCCTTTAGTGGACTAATACTATGGTAATTGCAGGCTGATTCATTAAGGCACTGTTAAATGGTTCCTGTATAGCATGCAGGTGATGTTAGTCCATGAATCCTTTTGGCAAAACATCGGAATGCAATAAAGTGTTGCTACATGAAAGTTGTCTGTGTATTTCTGTCATAGGTATTTGTAGTCATTGGAGTTGTGTTGGTGACTGACCCTCTTTGGCTCATGTCCATAGCACATATTTGTAATAGTGTATAGGTATATACTCTCCATATCCTTTATTCATATAGTTTGGTCATGGCGGAATGTGTGTTTGCTATGGTCCATGTTGTACTCATATATGAACACTTCAACCGCTGTATATGGGATACCTACGGAATCCCGAATGCACATAATTCCGACGCCCGCAGTAATGGGCCCAGACTCCCAAACCCCACATTACTGAACACTCAAACTCGCAAAAGTAACACAAACACAGAACACACACATGCACAGACACACTGCTACCCACCACATCCAAACAAACCCTCCTACACTACGTATGAGCAGAGGGGCAAGCCCCCCTACACCCCCAATGTAGGTGGCTGTGCCCCCCACACCCTCCTACTTTAATATTCTACCTCCGAGATGGCACAAACAGACACACAAGGTAAACCCACACCTACACATTACAGTCCCCCACAAACACACACAGAACACACACTTACACACACTAAAGCCCTCAGAAACACACTTACACAGTAACCTACCTGAACCGCAACACCAGAAGCACTAAATCAAAGTCCTTTAACATCGGGATTTTAAAACTTGTGCTTCTGGTGTTTTGGTACTGTGGTCTTTCGGTCTTTAAGCCTTGGGATTACGCACATGGGTATGTTAAGCATTCGGTATTTGGTAGGTATCCCATTTATATGTACTGCCATGGTTGTATAGATGTTGTTAACTTATCTATGTATCTACATATATATGTATATCCCTATATATCGACATATATCTCTCTCTCTCCCTCTCTCTATATATGTTGATTTATATATATATATATATATATATATATATATATATATATATATATATATACACACACATAGTATACACCTTTCATTGGGTACATGGCGGTTTGTCTTATTTCCACACAATCCTCCCTTTTGTGTTTTAACCTGTCTGAATACACAACTGCTGTTGGTACATCTCAGGTAGCTTAGTGGTAGGTTACTGTGAAGATTCTGTACATGGTTACGTGTTCTAATCCTAACAGTGGTTATTTTACCTCTCAGAGCAGGCAGTGGTAGTGCAAGGGTGATTAACGCACATTTCAGCGGTTGTGAGCTGCTTTGCCCGTGATCTGTGCGATGTTCAGCAAAGGGTAAACCTGTGTGGTGATTTTCCATGTAGTCATGTTTAAGCGCCGCTTACCAGCACTTACCGGCGCAATAACCTGCTAACGACTGCTAAAAAGTGCTTTAATCACCCTGCATCCAACATCCCTTATTTGGGACCTTAAAATGATGTAACAGCCCTTGCAGGTCTTGAAACCGGGACCATGAACACCACAGTCACTGGCTTTACCACTAAGGTATCTGAGATATGTACAACTTTTATGGTGTTTAGTATGTACAGTGTACTATGGCCATTCCTCACTACTGCAAACAAATGTGCAAGTCAGTTGGTGTAAATATGTATGATACCTGTTAATGTTCATATGTTTGTTGAAGTCAATGTTGCAATGTGACCTGACAGGGTCTATTATGGATGAGAATGGTTCTTGTTTTGTTTCCTTTTTACATTGTCCCCATACTCCATGTGTACCCCTCCAGTTCACGTAATGAACATCTGACACAGGCCCTCCTTGATGCATATTCTATTAGCTAGCGGTCCTATCCCACACCAATCTCCACATACACAGCAACCATTGCTTCTATGGGGAATTAGGTTAATATTAATAGTTATAATACCAGAGCTACATGTGTTTTGCTTACACTTCTATCCATTTGGAATGCTTCTATGTCACAAAGTGTGTTCATAGATGTTTATATATATCTATCTATATATATATATATATATATATATATATATATATATATATATATATGGCTATAGATGTTACTGTATATATATATATATATATATATATATATATATATATATACATATATATATATATATATATATATATATATATATATATATATATATATATATATATGGCTATAGATGTTACTGTATATATATATATATATATATATATATATATATATATATATATATATATACATATATAGATAGATAGATATAGATATATTCAGTATTAATTTGTAACAGTTATACATATGTAGACTTGCATATGTTGATTCACACATTACAGTACATTACAATGTACTGTACATATGTACACAAAGTGACTGTCCCATTTGTGGTCAGTACTGTGAAATGCCTGTAGTTTAAGGTGTAGTATAATGACCACTAAACATGTATGCAGATTTGATGGCTTAGTGGTAGGTCCCATGACTATGGTCTGCATGGTCCAGGGTTCAACACCTGCAATGTATTAGACATGTGTTGCTACAGACTAAGGCTAATTTAAGCAGTTGTAAGCAGGTTTAAAGGTGTTTGTGCGACATTATACCAGCAGTTGTACACAGTTAAACAGACTTTACATCCTACAACCTGTGCATGCAAATATGGCCACTTCTGCTAACTACTCTGGATATATACATTTCCTTGACGTAACGTCTCACTATGTGCTTACATAACATTACATTGTCTGTTAACTGTACTCTCCAGCACACATGGGTTTATGTGTGTGCCAAATGTTTAATATTCTGAGGAATACTACCTATATATGCAAGCTGTGGTTAAGGTATGCTATGCAACATGTAAAACATCTCTGACTTTATTGGGATTTGAATGACGAATGCACAGATATTATGCAAATGCTGTAGCCATTACAGTATTGACATTAACGTTCCTTCTGTCTATTTCCTATGTCCATGAATCCTATGTGTAAGCTTGGCTAAACAACAGGCAGTGCCACCCACACCCAGTGAGCTTCACGAAATACCGACATAACACATGAATTGAGAGACTATACATTAAAATCCTAACTACATTTGGCATAGCCCCTCACTGACACACTTCAGGGGAAACCTTGATGTGTGACTGGGCAATGGTATATACACCCCTGGGATCATGTGTCGCAGAAACATACAGCCAGGGTGTGGGGGAGCCACTCCAGTTTTCTAGCTGCAAGACCTGTTGGGAAAATTGAATGCTGTTGGGTTGTCATGTTAACATGCCCTTTTGAGATCACTATGTGCCCCTATCACCCTACAGCACCCCAGTCTTCAACAGCGTCCAGCAACTCTGCCTGGAATCACTTCATTGGCTATGCTTGACAAAGGCTCAGTTACTTCATCAATGGTGTAGATAAAGCCACCACACTGTAGCTACGCTTCTAAATGCCCTTGGGCAGATAGCCTTCTACCTATCTGTGAACCTCTACAGTGCAGGCCATCTCCAACATCATATGTGATTATACAGAGTTTTCTGATCACAATATACAGTGAAAAATCACCATGTAGTCAGACAGCAGTTAAGTACAGCAAGAGCATACAGATAACTGATACGTAATCACTCCAAAAGCCTATCTTGGAAGCTAGTGGACTTGCATAGGTTTCAGGCTTTGTATTGCTTACCAGTAGATTACCTACAGGAAAGATGGGACACAAGCACAGATGGGAAACATGCCTGCAACAATGCCATACCAATTTGCATGTGTCAGCCTAAGGCTTTGGAATGCTGGGCAAGGCTATTGGCACCCCCATTGTGCTGTTTTTAGGCAGGTCTCAGAGGTGAATCTCACCTCCATCAACTGCACAATGGCAGAATCAATGAGGGTTAGGCTACTCAACACAAGGGGTAGTACTCACAACATGCACACACCCACAGCACCCCTCAGTATGGACAACATCAACATCTGTTCTGTGACTGGGACCTGTATAAGACTCCTTTGAGCACACCGGCACTACCAGACTACAACCCATAACACACATTTCAGCCACTGAACATGGAATGGCACAGACATGGAGGGGGTGTATCCATTTTCATCGGGGATACCTACACCTCCAAGTTAGTGGGGTAGCATGATACCTTTGTGATCATTCATGTGCAGCTAACATCAGCCACGACTGCAATGCAAACTGTGAGCTGCTACAGATAGCCCTCCATGACCCAGGAGCACCACTACAACTATCTGGAGACAGTGGTAAACATGACAGTCCTACCAGACACCCTGTTATTGGTCAATGTTGGCTACCCTACACTTAACTGGATAACCTACTCAAGTATTCACTTCCAGGACCAGCACTTCCTGGAATTTATCACCTCATATGGCCTGTATCAGTTGGTAGACGGACTAACGAGAGGTGAAAACATACTAGAAGTGGTAATCACCGACATGTACAAAAGGTGCACTACAGCGGAGGTAAACCAGTCACTGTTTAGATCTGACCATGAACTATTCACTGACGATTTCCACTCCCAACCATCTCCCTCACCCAAGGAACACACAATGAATATTTTTCCTACAGCTAAATTCACAGTACTAATGACAGAGTTGGGAGGGTTCACAGCCCCCACACTCAGGGATGACACTGCTCAAGATACCGACAGAATTACAAATGCACTCTATAAGCACCTACAAAGATGTATGGGTCATGCCATTAATGGTAAACCAGGACTCGCTACTCCTACACAAGGACACCAGTCTGCTGGATGCCGACAATATGCAGGCTATACAACAGAAGTAGAAGGTCAAACTTCACAAATGGAACGTCAGGATTTATTGTGTTATAAAGCTAATAATAGGACCGGTAATATAACAAAAGATATTGAACCAATAAGGTTGGTGACTACCTATGGGAACAATACCAATTGTTTCAGGGATGTCATTAACCAACATTGGGGTATCCTTTTGTCACATGAAGTTTTAGGCAGGGTGTTGCCGGCAAACTGTCAGTTTTCTTATCGAAGGGGATGGAATTTGAATGCTCACTTCACACATTATAAAAGACATGTTGGAAATATACCACAACAAAGAACCCTAAGTGGTGATAGATTAAGGGGGTGTTATCCTTGTGGGCATTGTGCTGCATGTCAGCATTTGCAACAAACCAAAGAATTTTCCAGTAAAAATACATCACGAATTTTTGAAATAAGGGTTTTTGCCAATTGCAGCACAGATTGGGTGGTATATCTGGTTACATGTAGCTGCTCTGCGTTCTATGTTGGACAAACGTCCAGACCTGTCAAATTTGGAATAGGGGAACATTTAAGTGCAATTAAAAACAAACGTGTTGCCAATGCACTATTCAAACATACCATTGAGCATCCTTCAGCCATCTTTCAGTTTGGGGTTATAGATAAAATTACCCTTCATAGGGGTTTTAAAGCCGGATGGCATCAAAAACTTGATCAAATGGAACAAAGATGGATTATTCAATTGGGGGGTTTATTTAAACCTGGTTTAAATATGTTGGAATAGAATTTGGTATGGCTAGTGTGTATGTGCAACCTCACATATATATAAAAATAATTGGCACGCACATTATAACTGTGATATTCTCTATGGAGTTGGTTTGTATGCATATTACAAATCCAATGGGAAGGTGGTGTGTACACACATGGCACGTATATATATATATATATATATATGTGGGTGTATACGTGGAGATGTTGTATAACTATGTAGGTGCACATTTTTAAAGAAATGACCTATTTTGGCCGTTTTCTACAGATAGTAATTGTTTTGACCAGTTGCTCTGATCACCATATAAGCCCCTTAATCATTTGTTGATGGAAGATATTTAGGTATTATTATATTTTCATCAAGTTAACACTTTATTATAATTGTATTTTATTTTATTATTTTTTATTTTTAAAATTTTTTTTCTATTTTTTAATTCAATTTATGATGATATTGCACATGGTTTATATGTTTATTAGGTTATTAAAATATATTTTTTTGTCACAAGTTGTGATTTATGGGCAATGTTTCAATGTATGGGCTTATTATTAAATAGGAATTTGTAGCCCTTTAAATACTGAGTATATAAGCATGGTCCACCAGGGGTCGGGTTTCCTAATCATGTTTTGAACTGCATTGATAAAGGCCAGGTTATGGCCGAAACCGGTATGCTGTTTAGTCTTCAGATTCCTTTATTTAAGGAATCTAGATTTCAATAAAGTTGGTTTCGAATGAACCGTACGTGCTGGCTCATGGTTTTTGAATGTATACAACAGAAGTAGGACAGTAATCCAGAACAACAGCAAATCCCAAGACATGCAGACATCCATGACCAGTATTAGTAAGACACTTATGTTACTCATGAAATCAACCATGGCTGACATCCACAGGTAAATAGTCATGGATTCAGAAGATGACCACAAAGGCTTCTTTGGCTATGTCAAGGATCTATGCGGTAACACACAGATTTGCACTGTGCTGGTGCAATATTGCACTGAATATACTGACCCTACTGATATTACCAACACACATGATGATACATTTGGTGCAAGCTTCACCCCCTACAGGGCTCACAACAATACCCAAAACGTACAGTATCCCAAACATCAGAGACATACAGGTGGCAATGGCCCTTTCAAGTGGCGTGACAGAGCATCAGTGGAGGCAGATGGTGTCCCAGACTGCATCCTGCAGACACTACAAGACAAAGTGACCCCCTGCCTACTATATCAATTCAACATCAGCCTCTAGACAGGCTACATGCCCATTCAATGGTGCATGGCAACAGCTATTTCACTCCACCAAGGTGGTGACACAATTGACCATGGTAATTACCACCCCATATGCCTGAGTAGCCTGATCTGCACGGCTATGGAGTGCATCCTCATGGCACTCATTAACATAGACAATGGTAACCTCCAGACACTTGACCCAACCCAGGTCAGCTTGACTGAGTACAGATCATGCCTGCCTACTGAACCTGTTTGACATCTTTCAGTCACCTAGACTTTAGGTGTGGGGTGTGGTAGTTCACACATACTACCTGGACCTCACCAAGGGTTTTGACACCATTCCCCACTCAGGTATTATTTCTAAACTCACTAGCCAGTACATACACCCATACATCACAGGTTGGTTTGCCAACAGGCTTACACACAGAACCCACATGGTAAGCCTAGCAGCCTCCAGGTCCAACTCTTGACCAGTCACAACTGGTGTCCCACAGGACTCAGTCCTGGGACCCCTACTGTTTGCCATATACTTCTCAGAGGTACGGGATAACACAGGTGGACTACAGTAGACCGTGCTTTGTGATTACTGCAAACTGGTTGCCATAACTGACAGTCCAGCTGTCACAGATGTCCTTCAAGGGGCCTCACATAGACCAACACAGGGTGTCAGAGTCATGGCTTCCAGCTAAAAGCCACATACTGCATGGTCATTCCATTTTGGGAAACTATACACACACATATTAACACATGAGTGGCAGACACTATAATTCAGATGTAATGGGTATGTGAGGACTACATTGGATAGTGATCTCTCCTTTGACAATCATATCTGCGAAGTAGTTAGGACATCCATCTATGTAGGCTATCTGATTACTTAAGGGTTCACATCTACACAGACTAAGGTTATTGTGCCCCTTTACTCATCACTCATCAATCCCATCATCGAGTATGATAACCCATTTTGGATGTACCTCAGAAGACACATCCAACAGTTGGAAGGGCCATGAACGTACCTCGCCAAGAGGATTAATGGCCTCAGACATGTGTCCTATGCTGCCAGACTGCATGAACTCTTGCATTACTCAGTGGCATCTCATTTACTCAGAGATGATATTTGCTGGCCAACAAAGCCGTGTCCAAGTCAGGCTTAATGGATATGCTCCACCTCTGGGAATCCATGTCACAGTGAGCCACACACTGTAATGAGCTACACCTTGCCACAACCATAACTGGAAGATGCTGGAGTGACAGATTCCTGTCACGGGTACTCCCCATGCTTTGGAACTACATCCCTGATTACATTATACGGAGCCCCTCACTAACATTCCAGGGAATCCTTGCAGAGCGGGTGGGGAACAGTTGATATACCCCAGGGATCCCACAATTGGCTCTACTCCACAGAGGGACATTTAGTTAATCAATGGGGTGGTGACAGCAGACACATTTTGGCTAGGCTTATGAATGGCCTCAGGCAGTTAGCCAAGTACCTACCTATGAACTTATACATACAGTATAGACACATGCTGATAGCTTAATTTACTGTTCAGGTATTGACTTACCTTGTGCCAATGGCAGTTGTGTGTACAATAGTTGAGGGCTGCCTATGTAGGATGCACACAGTAGACCGCCTATGCATGACAATTTACAGGTGGTCATGTATGTGTGCCATCCATGTTTACTGTGTGTGCAGGTGGAGAAGGATGTCAGTCCATATGTGCCTACACTGTCAGTGTGTGTGCTATACATTCCCTCTTTGCCAAGGCATGGGCATACTGGGCACGCCTCCATCTGCCTACTGGGGCTGGCACAGGGTGTTCATGGTCTGAGTCTGTCTGTGCCTGTGGGGCCCTTGGCAATGGTGGTCAGCTGTGAGGGCCTCCACCAGTCTGTCCCTGCTGCAGCTGTTTCTGCAGGATCATATTGTGTAGCATGGCACATACTATGAAGATGTGGGCACACATGCCTGGAGAGTACTGCAAGGCTCCACCAGTCATGTCCAAGCAACAGAATCGTGATTTCAGCATCCCAAACACATGCTCTATGATGATTCTGGTTTGTGCGTGTGCCTCATTATGGCGTTCTTGCATGGGTGTGTGTGCATTTTTGATGGGAGTCATCATCCATGGTTCCAGTGCATAGCCAGCATACCCCACCAGGTGGCCATATGGGATGTCACCCCTGGAAAATACTTGATACAGCTGTGAGGCATGCCAGATGTGGGAGTTGTGGTAGCTTTCAGGGCTGCCAGCATACACATCCATGATAATGCCCTGGGCATTGCACACGACCTGGCAGTTGATGGAGGGATATCCCTTGTGGTTTATATATCGCCTACCCTGCTCACCGGGTGGTGACTTGATGTGTATGTGCATGTAGTCTATTGCACCCAGTACCTCCAGGTAGTCTGCCACACAGTGGAAGGACGCATATTGCTGGCCAACTCCTCCTGCATTCGGGGAAAGTATATGTGTTCATTGGCATGTGGTAACATGGCATCCAGGAACTGGTAGAATACCCTGGATGCTGATGCCTGTGATATCCCCATGATATCCCCAGTTAGCCTTTGAAAGGTACCTGTGGCTATTATTCTGAAGCTTACACATACCTTTGTGTCCACTGGGATGGGTTCCCCTCTGTTATTTCTGGCTCTGAGGCATGGCAGGCACATCTCAACAAGTTGCTGTATGGTATCCCTGTCCACCCTGTAATGCTCTACTATCTCCAGATCATGTAGCCCCTGGCAAGTTACCCTGGGTCTGAACACTCTTCTCTTCCTCCTGTGCCTGAGATGGTTGTCAACATCATCCTCCACACCACCTTCAGTCTCCAGGACATGCTGGTGAATCAAAGCTATGGCAGCCCCTAACATGTACATATTAAAAGTTCCCTGTCTGTATACACCAATGGTGCAGAGTGTCTGGGAATACACAAGTGTGTTTGAGGTGCTTTCACACTTTATGCTATTGTGCTTTCGATGCTGCTGTCATAATTGGGTGTGTATGTGCAATTCCAGCTGCAGGGTATCTTAATTATGGGTTTTACAGCAGGTACTGCTATTGTGGGGCCATTGGTGTTGAATTATGCTTGGCTGCCATGATTCATCTATTGCCCTTTACTTCACTTTTCAGCCCGATTACCCTCCCATTGTCAGGCATGCATCCAGCTGCTGGCTTTCTTGTTTTGTACTTTCCCACCCCAGGATTGTGTCGCAAAATGTGTTATGTAGCTGATCTACTGCAAGTTTGCTTTGTTCTGCTGTGGCAGTTCTCTTTTCTTTGCAGTATGGCACCTCCCCTTTCCTGTTTTGCAGGTAGCTGCTAGCAGCCTTGTTAGCTGTTGTCAATGGTCCACTGTGGGTTCCTAGGTGTTAATTACTCATTTGTACTCCAATTACCATGCTGCAGCATTTCCTTATTTTTTTCCAGTATCCTTCCTGTTTCAGCTCTGGTGCGTGCTGCACACAGCCGTTTACCAGGTTTCGAGCATGTTTTCATCCACATTCACATGCACATTCGGTTATGTTGTGTGCTTTCAGCTAAGCAAAGCTATGGCTACTTCAACACACCCCTATCCTGCAGCTTTGCTTAGCAACAGGCAAACTGGATTAGCAATGATCCAATGTGCTTACAGCTAAGGTGGCGCACCCCTCTCTTGATGTCATCTTTATCTCCAGGCCACACCTCAGTGTTGTACCACTATGCTGTGAGGTACATCCTTACGCCGGCGGGGATTTTGTGATTCAGTATTACTCCTTTCATTTGCATGGCATTGCCTATTAATTGCTAGTTACCATGCAGAACACTATCACAGCCCCTTAGCAACCTTTACGCCATGGTGTGGTGTAGCATACATGCCACTGACTATTACGGAGAATTCATGAAATGTGTTACATTGCAGTTTTATTCCATATAATTGTATTTTCATTGTGATCCCATTAGCGCACCAATGCCCTGCAATTTAACTTTTCATTAGTGTGGGCATGACATTAAATGTTCTTTTTTATATGTTGTGCATGTTTTTTATGCCAATGGCTATATATTTAGCCATTGGCATATATTAAAAGTATAATACGTGAGTTTGGTCCACTGTCATGGCTCCGATTTTATGTTTGAAAAATGTAAACCGTTTTTTTTTTTTTGGTTTACATTTCTGCATGCTTACACTACGCCTGCACCACTTCCTGAATCACTATATACCTTCATTTGCATGCTACGCTGCTGCACATGGGGTAATTAGCATACATGCACCGGGAGCTGTGCAGGCATGGTGTACGCAGGTAGTGCACATGGAAATAGCTCATACCTGAATCACTCGGTGGCCATATTTAGTGTTAGATCGTCGATGCTATGCCTGCGCCTGGAGCAAGCTTCATGAATCCCGGGGATTGTTTTCCAATGAAAGTGTATATTTTTCCTGTGCAATCTTTTCAACCTCATTCCCATCATTGCATTATCTTTCAACAATCCTTTACTACAATAATAGCATTATATTTCTTAAGCATGAACTTTGCATACTAATTAATCAGTCTAAAAAATTACTTTAACTCTTTCATACCTGTTGGTGGCTGGGGAGTTGGAGAACCTTAAGAACAACTTTTTTATTTCTGTGCAGAATGGTTAATCCTTTTGTCTAAAACAGATCTCAGCTATTCAGTCTGAAATTTGCCAGACTCATGTTTTGACTTTTTTAACTTTAGGTTACATTCTTGCAAATAATTCTCTGAGATGGGCATGGAAATTGTCAGACAAATCCAAAGATACTGCATAGCTTTATAGCTGAAAGAAGCAGTGCATACTTCCAAGTCCACTTTTTATTATTTATGATAAACATAGACACAAACCATTGTTTTTCTTTTGCATAGCTTACTGTTTTATTGTTATAAAGCATCATGCCATGTTATGCATTCCAGTGCTATTATAACATACTTTATACAGTATGTATCATATGCTCCATTATTGTTGGTATATCATAATGCTGTACATAGTTAATATTATACTTTCACCTCTGTGATACTTTGCTTAAGCTTCTATTAGTTCATTATCAACTGAATTTTGCTACAAACACATAAAGCCAGCAAAGCAGAGAAACAACCAACTGAAACCAGTAACCACTCCAGTGATTAAGTACAGGACCAGAAAATATTCAAATACACAGGATGGTTGTTTCTTATTTTATTAAAACACAACAGAACCAAAATTAAGCACTTTCATCCTGTACAATGCAGGACTTCATCAGCACCTATTATCACATCAAACAATACAATTTTAAAGACCAATTAATGAAATAAATTAATTAACTAATTAATTACTTCATCTGACTTACACTTGATTAGACATAGCATGTCAGTCAAGTTTAGACCCTACAATTTAAAAACTTCCAGCTTTTTTAATGAACAAGTTATGATGTCTGCAATACCTAAACAAGCAAATAGATATGAAAATAATTAAAAACATATCAAAACTACAAAGTTACAATTATAATATTAGAAATTAAATATCACTGTGTGAAAATGGAGCCATTGTACATGAGAAGGACCTATAAAAATACATAAACATTTACAATTTATAAATAAAAATAAAAATGAGGAATGAAAAATATTGGAAAGATAAAACATAAAAGTATTGTTTTACCCTAATAATCATTAACTTCCATTTTAGTAAAAACACCTGTATAGCTTCACTGATCTAAGTTTTAAAACACTAGTGATAGAAATATTGTCATTTAACCCAGGGGTCAGATCAGCATTTAGCTTAAATTGCCGCTGAAGTTCCCTGTATTCAATTAATGTTTCCCACTTTCCTCTTTGTGGGGTTGCAGAGACTTGCTCTAAAAGAGCAAATTTGAAATCTACATGATTTGGGTATAATGTCAAATGCTTGTACAGAGCATTATTAATGTTACAGGAAATGTATAGTTATCCCCTTTGGGAAAAAACATGTACCCGTGAATTACCACATAGGTGGCAGTACACTAAACACTGAACGTGTGATAAGAGACTTAGGGACACAGGTGGACAGTAGACTTCAATAACCACATCGCCACAGCAGTCAGGAAATCCTTTTATGTGGCACACCTCATCACTAAGGACTTTTCATCCAGAAAAAAGGAGTTCATTGTCCCACTGTACTCATCCCTCATTAGACCCATTATAGTATACAACGCCCCATTTGGTATGTACCTCTCAAGACATCTGCAACAACTGGAAAGGCCACAGAAATACCTCACTAAAAGAATCACAGGCCTAAAGCAGATGCCCTATGCTGATCGCCTTAAAAATTTCCAGCTATACTCTGTCGCATATCATCTACTCTGATGATATCTCTGCTTAACATACAAGGCCATGTCAAACCCATTGCTGTTGGTCCTGCTACACTTAAAGAAATCCCAGTCCCTCAGAGCCACACACTTCAGGGATCTAAACCTTGTCATCACAATAAACAAAACATGTTGGAGGGATAGGTTCCTGACCCAGAGACTCCCCAGACTCTGGAACAGACTGCCCATACATGTCAAGTAGAGCACCTCTTTGGCCCTCTTCAAAAGGAACCTTGATGACTGGATGGGAGAAAGGAAATTCACCCCAGGGATCATGTCAGTCGCCCTGCTAGACAGGGGTCCAGGGAAGTAAATAGTGTGGGAAGAAATAGCAAGGGAATTATTATGGCTAGGCTTGTATAGGCCCTAGGGCCGATAGCCTAGTACCAACCTATGAACCTATGAACCTAAATACTATAAAATGCTCCTAAATCCTTTTAGCAAGTATTCTTTCAGGTTTGCCCACATAGAAGCTTCACATTTGCCACATAGACCAATGTAAACTATACCCTTAGTTAAATGATTGCAGTTCATGGGAAGACTAGTATTTTGACCTCTTAGAACAATTGTGTTACCAACAAATATATGCTCACATTGACTGCACTATATATCGCTACACCTTAATCTATTTCCATGTCAACTTTTATTTGTGATAAACATAGACATAAATGAGTCTCTTTCAGAGAACTTGTGGAAAACTTCGCATACTGTCCCTTTCATTTGTGAATCTTTCCGCACATATTATTTTTTTTGTCTTGAAAATTATTAAATCTGTTATGTGTTAACTGTACTTTACCATAGCATATTAATTTTATATGCCACATTTTCTACAGCTGTCACACTTCTCTTAACAATGAATAACCTGAAATCTTTAGTAACCAACAATTGTAGATAAAAATGTCACTTTAACATTTAAATTTTTTTAGTGATGAAGGTATAGGCTTTACCTTTAGCTTTTTATGGCTCAATCAGGTTTTAAAACAATATGTTATGTGGGTCACACATAAAACTGAACAATGCCATGGCATGTTTCTCTCTAAAGGAACATAATTTAACACAAAAGATTGCTCCATTCTTTCCATATATCCAGACCATAACTTCAACATGTGTTTAAATTCTTAGATTCTTCCTAACTGAGCCATTAAAACTGTTGCCAATACATTTTCTCCTTTGTATGTTACATACTATACATACTATGAAAAACTGACAATGAGACCAAGAAATAGTTTGAAGCCGCATTATTGTCAAGAAAAAAGCATACAACCTCACTGTGACACTGCCAGCCCAGCTGTCTGAAATTTCATTAATAATTTTATGTCATTTGTGAAAATTAATATGATTCATATTCTTGTCTTACAAATGTAAGAGAACTATATGTTATGTGTATATTAAACTACTGGTACAGAAGTGTGTATTGAACAGGGTTTGTACAGTACTGAGCGTCAAGGATGTGTCCACAGTGTACCCTACTGGCAAAAAATAGAAATGTATATAAACTATATGCCTGTGCAAATGTATATTTTAATAGTAGAAGCTGGAACATACAAAGTTAACTTGCAAAACTTCAAGAAAATAAGTTGTAAGTGTTTTACAATTATGTTATGTTTCAGTTTCAGTGAAGCAGACACAATGTCTAGAGCTACAGGTTTTTCTATTGTCTTGGAGAAAAGTAATTACTAGGTCTAAAATGTAAAAGTGTTTAATTGTTTTATGACTTCCAGTTCTGAGGAAACATCTGAGAGATATGCATTTTTAACACAGAGGAATTAGTTTGTGTTAGCCTGGGAACTGAAGGCAGGTGACAAAGTGATGTCATCCAAGCTGACCCAGCAGTAATGGTTGATATTAATTTAAGAACTCTCTCAGAGAGACATTTTGCATTTTGTGTTTTATCTTGGACCTAGCAAGAACATCCACTCATCTGCACTTGCCTTGCTAATAGTAAGTAATTAGGATACAGTAATTTATTTATTTTTAGATATAGTTAGGAATATAGCAAAGGTTAGTTTAGATGTTTCTGTATTTAATTTAGACTGCCCTGCATTGTTGTTTTAAAATATTTCCTGTGATTATGAACTCCGAAGTAACTGTGTTAATTGAGTATTGTCTTGTTCTTTTATTATTTATTATTAAATATATTTAAACCCATCTTTGTGGTTGGTTTGTTTAGAGATATTTAAGCTCTTAGAGTACTGGCATATGTATTTTGTGACACTGTACAGGCCACTGATAAATAGCCTTGCTCTTGGTCAGGCTACCATTTGAATAATAGTAACATTACACAGTAGGACTGGTCACCCTTAGGGAAGGGCCTTAAAGTAGCTGATAAGGGGTTCCAGTGGCAGTGATAACTACCTTATAGTCTGGGTAGGCATAGCTAGTAAACCTGTGACAGCCTTTCCCAGGTATGTGTTTGTGTATAAATCAAATCTCAAAGTCTGTGTGTGTGTGTGTGTGTGTGTGTGTGTGTGTGTGTGTGTGTGTGTGTGTGTGTGTGTGTGTGTGTGTGTGTCAGCTACTTGGGCAGAGACATGAAATGCTAGTTGAGCAGAGTGACTGTTGGGAGGACTTGGCTTGGAACCCTGGCTGAGGACTCAGCTCTATAGCTGTGCCAGTTGGGAGTCTTATTGGGGATCTGGAGAAAGAGGGAGAAACCAGCCCCAGATTGACTGTGATCTCTGTGTGCTCTTAAGGGAAATTGTACTTTACTGTGTGTGCAATTCTCATCCTCCCACTGTGTTGTACGTCCCTTACTGTTGCCAGTGGTGAGGAATGAGGCTCCTTGATTACTGGGCCATTGCAGGGACATCACACACACACACACACACACACACACACACACACACACACACACACACACACACACACACACACACACATGCACACACGCACACACACATGCACACACACACACACACACACACACACACACACACACACACACACACACACACACACACACACACACACACACACACACACACGCACGCTATGGCACCCACCATGCATGTGATATGACACACACAAGCTTTTTGGGTTCCTGGGACCAGTTATATAGCTATGTGCAGTGCTCAATGTGCCAAAAGGGCCTGTTTTATTGTAGTATCAGACTATTACATGAGAATAACCATCTATATGTTATTGTCTGAACACTGATTTTATTTGTTCTCTCTACTTTTTCAAAATGTAAAATGAAACCGAAAAAAGGAATGATAACTCTGCTACTAGTGTTTAAACTAAAATGTTTCCATAGTTACCAAGCTGAATATAATGGAAGAACTAATTGAGATTGAAGGTAGGGAGGATAGACTGAAAAGACAGACCTTTTTGGAATCCCTTTCTTCCTGAGTAGACAGGAGAATAATGTTGAATGTGATCATCGCTACTCCAAAACACATTTGGGAAGTTATCAGGACTAGGAAAAAATTATCCTTTCATCAAAACGTTATCAAGACTCTCATACTTTTTTCTCAATTTAGTTTTCCTACAGTGAACAGAAGTAAAACCAGAACTTCTCTTTACTCACATCAAAGTGCTCTCAGTAGTGATGTATTACTAATTGCTCATTTGGGGAAATCTATGTACCTTTCTTTGTCTTTTTAGTTTGAACCAGTAGCTACAGAGATAAGAAAAGCATCTACCCTTAGGGGAGCATATTTTTTTTCTGTGGTTGAATCTATCTGGCAGTTTTACTATATCACGTTTCCTTGGTAAACATGTAATTTAGAGTTTCAATCAGATTATTTGCATTTTCCCAGCATGCTCAGGGGGCTGTTATAATTACCACTGAAGCAGCAGTGCTTCAACGTCTCAGTGTGAGCCGCAATACATTTGTTCTACAATGAAAAGAAGAAAATAAATACAGAAATAAAGAAAGAATATACATTAAAAAAGTCATTATAGCTTCCTCTAACATATTCCAGATGTGTAAACACAAAACTATTTTATAAAACTTGAGTACTACTATATGTATCATTCAAGGATGTATATTTTTACTTATGGTGACTGTCTGTTTGGTGAGATTAACCCTTTCTTTCATAATAGTTTCCTTTCATCCTTACCCTTTGTGCTTTTCAACACCTGTAGGGCAACTGCATAGACTAAGTATAACTTTTAAGTAATTCATTATTGGTGGTTTGCCAATATTTATGCTCACTCACAGCATCTAATACTTCACAGATGCAGAGTCAGTATTTTGTCCAACATAACACTTAATAGCTAGCACTTTCAGTTTTGGCTGTCAAAGTCATTTATCTGTCTCCCTGCACTCAGATGTACTTAGTAAATCATCTGTCACCTGTTTGGTGATACTGCATTTAGTGGGTGGTTATCTTGTTACAGTCCAAAAGATATCAACCAGCCTGGTTACGATATTTTTAATAGCAGTTTAAAAATAAAATGTATAAATATTGTCTAATATATCTGTAAAGCAGTCATAATGTATGGTAAGTCCATACACAAGTAAGTGAAATTAAATTTGATTAAAATGTGAGACATTGAATCTGAGCTGACCATGTATTTTCAGATTAGGAAGTACCTGTTTTTATTATTATTATTGTTATAATTATTATTATTATTTGAATTTAAATTGTACTGGTGGTGCTGCGGTAGCATTGTCGCCTCACACTAAGATGTTGTCCTGTTCGATTCTCAGCTAAAGCGTCTTCTGTGTGGAGACATGCGTGAACGGGCGTACCTTCGTTGAAGGTTGTGCGTCAGGCCTGGCAAGTCGGTACGTAAAAATCTACTGCCAATCATTAGCGGACCGGAGTTCCGCTGTGGCGACCCCTAACCAGGAAAAGCTGAAAGATACAACAATATTTTAATTAAATTGCACTACTTAGAGTAGACTGCTTATTGGCATTGCAGGAATTACTTTTACACACTGAAGACATTCTCTCTCCCTCTCACTCTCTCTCTCATTTTGTCATGTTTTTCACATAGTGCTCACTTTGATTAATTACTTTAAAGTACCAATGCCAATGTAAAATACGTTTTCATTAACTTCCTGTTTTTGCCTAGTTAATAGGGATTCTTGGTGCTACACAGAGGAATTTCCTTAAAAGACCTCCAGCTGGTAATATTATAAACTAGATGTTTCTATGACTACCTTCCTGGTATAATGCTGTAACAGCAGACTAACCATTCTCATTAGATGTTAATTTCACACTGCAGCACAGGCAAGGGTAACCAGTATGAACAAAACATTCTTCAAATGTATTTTCATCTTAATCAACAGCATATGTAGAGGTGGACCAGAGTCCAAATATGCTGTACTTTTTTTATTAAGCTACTGGCATAATTATAGACAGTATTATGCATTAAAATGTTAAATGGGAATGATCCTTTAAAATATTACAGAAATAATCAAGAGTCTCCAACTACCTACACCAATCAAACCTACTTAACCCTGAGAGGTGCTCTGCATAAAGTCTTTTAAACTGAACCTTTCAGTTGAAACCCATGGGTGAGTTGGATAGGACAAACCAAATAAGTGAAGTAGCATTGAAGAAAACCATGTCCGAGTTTTTTTTTTTTTTTTCAGAGCAGTTTTCCCATCTCTATAGTCTCTTATATCTTACCACTTGTGATAAATTATCTTTAAAGAAATAACACTCTACTAATTACATCTGCTGCTGTAGTACCTATTTGCTGATTAGTCTTTCTTTCTTATTGCAAGAAATACTTATAATACACATGCACAGAATTCACAGAACATACAAAATTATGGCAGATAATGGCTGATTGATTTTAACTGGTCAGACAAATATTCACCAACGTCTAATCAGCCAGTGACATCATCTACTCCCCCAGTACAGTATGTATTCCATGTCAGCAGTATATATCCTAGCATCAATGAATTCATTACTTTTCTTAGTGTCTGTTCTAGGCATAGCATAGTGACATCCACATATCTCCCTGGATCATTTTACTTCGGTGTCTGAATTGTCTCATTCAGTCTTACTGCATACCAACTGAATGGTTTGCAAGGTATACAGTAACAGCAGATGAAAGTAGCCCGCTATATAAATGATTGTTCTGGAACAGTAGGACAGCACAGTGTGTAAACCATTTTCACTTCAAAAATGTTAGCTCCCTGAGTAGGAAATAGTAACCGAGTAGCTCCAGACAAAAAGTTACTCCAAATTCTATAACACACTTAAATATGTATAATGAAAATCATGACTACAAAAAGAAACAAGTACTTCTTTTGTACTTGAGTGAGTTATTATGGCTATTTTCTGAAATTAAATACAAAGGATTATCACATACACCATTTCGTGTTTGCTATCTTTTTAACAATAAAGGATAATGCCAGTGTTTTAATTTCCATTATTTTCATAGAGACAAAAACAGGGTGGGGAAATGAGAGAACTGTTTAGCCAAGAGAAATAGCTTGCTTGGTAACATATGCAGAGATACAATCATAAAACTACAGAAAGTCTTTCTTCTATCTCATATTATTCAAAATGTCACCCTTTTATCTGTATCACTTGACTTGAGAACTACTTTACTAAATGTAAAAATACAGTATCACGTGTTATGTCTATGAGTCCAACCAAATCATTGTAATATATTTTTTTAAATAAACCAGGTTTTGTTTGAGTGCAATAATTAGGCAACACTTTTTTTTTTGTTGTTGCACTTCATTCTGGAATTCAGCACAAACATGATTGCAGGTATTGTGAAAGTGTGCACCCTGCTGGCCACTCTAATACTGCATCTGGTTAGGAGGATAGCATTTTCTGCCTTCTGTGAAAGTTAGGAGGCCCAAGACAGCTAAAATCAGAAATCCAGATTTGTTTATTTTATTTCTGATGATCCTTACATGTAAAACTCCACTCCCAAATTTAATAACCACAATATTGCAAAACTAATATGTGCTGTAATGTGTCAGCATTATACTCAGTTCATGCTGACCACTGTTGCTTCACAGACATAGACACACACACACACACACACACACACACACACACACACACACACACACACACACACACACACACACATAAATTTAACAGCTTCAATGGTACTTTTTACAAGGAGCCGCAGTGGTACGGCGGTAGCGTTGTTACCTCACAGCAAGAGGTTCTCCCGTTCGATTCTCGGCTTGGCTTGGGAGTGCCTTCTGTGTGGAGTCTGCATGTCCTCCCCGCAGTTGGGTAGCATTCGAAAGACATGCGTGTATAAATGGGCGTGCCTTCGTTGAAGGTTGGGTGTCGAGCTGGCACCTCGGCATTTCGTAAAAATCTACTGCCAATCATTAGCGGATCGGAGTTCCACTGTGGCGACCCCTTACCGGGAAAAAGCCGAAAAGACAAACAACAACAATGGTACTTTTTACACAGGCATACAAACTTAATAGCTTGGATAGTACTTTTACACATGCACCCAGGCTTAACACGCACATGCATGTATGCACACACATACAAGCCTAACAGCTTGGAAGGTAACTTTGTTAACACATAATAAAAACAACAAAGGCAGTGGTAATCTCCAAAACAAATTTATGTGAGCGCTTTCATTCACATGCAATACAAGAAATTCATCAGACAAATGCAAGAAACAAAGAATCAGTTTAATTAATAATTATGGTTATGACATCATACATTAATTAAAACCTTAAAGGAAAAGAAGTATCAGCATTCAGTAATCCATAGCACACATATTTCACTGTCACAAACTCCTATTTAAAAACTAATAAAAACATAAAGAAGTAATATAAGACTGCAAATTCATCTTCCCAGAGCCTTCAATTTTAAAACACATTTTAAAGAGCATTGTTCATTGATGCCAGGGAAGGCATATGCATTAAGCCTAAGTTGCCAGAACAGTTCTGGTTCCTCCAAATGAAGCTGCCAGGGACCACCCGTTACTTCCCTATTGACCTGTTCTATGACAAGATAGGTAAACCGGTGTCCACTATTTTCTATTATATGTTTTGCCAATGCATTTAAATTATTGTGCTTAGAAATATTGTACTGGTTTTCATAAATTCTTTCTTTAAATGTCTTTCGGTTTTGCCTATATAGAATCCAGTACAATTTTGGCATTGGCAATGTTTGCTAACATACATGCACATTAGGGCTACCACTTTTGCAGATGCCCAAAATAGGACTTCTCTTATGAAAACCATACCTCTAACTAATCTAACCAGTGCAAAGGTCTTGACTTCACCTTGTTGTCAAAATGAAAGCTTATGTTATTTTTAATTTGACCTGTTTTTCTCATCTGATACCATATTAAGCTTTTTCAGATATAAATAAAATATTTTTTATGCAAGATCTTAAAATCTCAGGACATTTGCCATTTTACATTTATTTTCTTGAAACACAAATGGCCAAAAAAGGTCTGTCCTGTGTAAAAACAGACAGGTGGTTAATGGACAACAGGCAAAATAGAGGAGACTAAAGAACAGTAAATGTAAGAATGCTCTTTAGAGATATTCAGTAAAATGCATTGATTTTAAAAGGTTTATTTTTTGTGATTGACTGGGTCATTACTAATGGGGCGTTAACAATTTTTTGGAGCAACTATATCTGAATGCCCATGATAAACCTGATATAAATAATTCCTTTTTGTTGCTTAACATTCTTAAGGATAGGGCTATGAAATTTTAAAATTAATTGTTTAAAGCGTGACTTTGAATACATGTTTTAAATTCATTATTTGTTTCATTGTGATGAATTTATATGTAGAACATGTTTTATAATATCATTGCACTACATTACATATCATATCATTTATAGCAGAAATATTTTAAATAAAGTGTATAAATGGGATGGGGATTGTTTTACTTCTGATGAACGGTTAAATTTGGTTCATTATTAGCAAGTTTAAATTCATTGGATTTGACTATTTGTTTTAACTCTGATGATGTCCCTGAAGTTTTTATGGAATGAAAACCATAAGTTCTGTTACTAAAACACCCTTTCTATGTTTGGGTTTTGCTGTGTTTTGTTTTATTTCTACAGTTGTTTGTTGTCTGTTTTTTCTTATTATCATTAAGTCTTTTTAGCCAACACTGATACCATTTATTGGATGCATGGTACACATATTAAGGGTTAGGAGAGCATCTGTAAGACTAAACTCCAAACTTGGCCTTCAGGCATGATTCATATACTGATCTAGCTGTTCAAATTCAGCAAAAGACAGCCATTTCTATAAGACAGCAAGATATCCCACCCAGCTCCACACTTAACCTAAATCAGCTGAGCATACACAGTATAATCATATTAGCATAATTAACAGAAAGTGCTCATTGAATATCCATGCTGCTAAGCAAGCCTACATGCTTTTCAGCACCTTTTTCTAGCCAGCAGAAGTGTCAGCATCCACAAAAGGGAGCATGGATGCTTGAGCACATAGTGTAAACAAACACTGCTGCCTGTAGGCAAACCTAGTGAGCAAGCACACACTGACAGCATAATATAACGCAAGTACACATTTGAAGAAATAATTACAAGGCAAGGAAAGTAAACAGGGAAACTGTAATCAGGTATATTGTGATCAGTGCACAAATAAAAAGCAGGGGAGGCTAGATAGGGAAACTTTACTCAGATATGTAGTGTGATTATTGGATGAACAAGAGGTAGGGGAAGATAAATGTGGAAAATGTACTCATATCTAGTGGGGTTAGTGTACAAACAAGAAGAAGGCGAAGATAAAAGTGGAAAATGTACTCAGATAATTAAAATGTGATTAGTTCACAAAGAACATTTATGCCGTAAATAATTTATATTGATTTAACAAAAAGTAATATTGCTCACTTTATTGACCCATATACATAAATAAAAACAGAAATGCTGAAAAAGGATGTGAGAGGGACACAAAGCAACAGTGTAAAAAAGTAAGTGTGATAAATGTTAATAAAATACTGAGCTGACATAGAAATTTGCAAGGACCGTAGATACATTGGTGATATTTGCATATACTGCAGTTATTTCATAGCAGATGTGTATACAGAAAGTTATCTATGGTAACTGACAGTACTGCTGTATTCTCCACTTCATCATGTATAAACAGTAGTAAATGAACCCTACAGCTGTTGTCTCATACACATCAGAAAGGGGCATGTATTTGACATTTATTGACATCTGTAACAAAAGTAAGGGGGTATTGTACCTTTAAACGTGTATTATCCAAGCATGTTTGTGTATATTAATATACATGCTAAATAGTAAAAAAAATCAATGCATGATTCTCACTGTGATGATGTGAGGTATTGCCAGATATGCCAGGAGACATATGGCACTGGATGTATCACATATGCCAGCACAGCTAGCTGGAAATTTGTAAAGAATTATGTCATTTGTATATCAAACTGATTTGTACAGATGCGTATATTATAAAAATGCATTTGTAAAGTTGCTTGTGTTAACAATGTACCAAAAGTGTGCCCTGCTGGACAAAAAAAAGAAATATACATGGATTATTGCAACTGTTTAAGTGTATATGTTTTATCAGAGGATACTAGAAGAGAAGAGGTTAATGTCAAACTTTGAAAATAATTTGGAATTAAATTACCTGGCTTAGGCCATAAAGATTGTATCTTACAGTTCTCAATGAAGCCAGAGACAAAAAGTCTGTACAAGAATGCTTCCTGCATTGTCATTTGGGTGAACTAATTTCTGCTCCGGAAGGGTTGAGGTTTGAAATTGTTTTATGACTTGCAGGAGCTGCAGCAGATCTTAGCAAGTGTGCGCACATGTGTGTGTGTGTGTGTGTGTGTGTGTGTGTGTGTGTGTGTGTGTGTGTGTGTGTGTGTGTGTGTGTGTGTGTGTGCATGTGTGTGTGTATGTGTGTGTTTGTATTATTGACACATATGTGCCAAATCCTGCCAGTTTCTAGCAATGGGGGGGTTGCATAGGAAGCAGAAGTCAGATGACTAGATGTATGTGATGTCATTCTGTATTCCATCACTAAAATAATGTTTAATACTAGGTGAGACTGAAGTCTCCGAACACTCTTTTCTTGGAACCTGACAAGGAAGGACCCCTTACCTACTTCATCTTGCCTTGATCCAATAAGAACCAGAGAATAATAATTCTTTAGATTAGTTAGAAAAATATAGTGAGATTAGTTAAGTATTGTTTTTTTCTGTATCTGTGTGAACCTGTCCGCCTGTGTTATTTTTAATATTTCCTGTAACTGAAACTCTGGTGTTTATTGTAAATAGATATTTAGTACTTTCATATTCTGTCATTTATTATTAAATATAGTTAAAATTTTCATTGTATCTGGTCCTTTAGAGAATAGTTTAACCTTTGAGATTACTTAAATCTATTTGGTGACACTGTAGCCACTCCTGAAAGCCTTACTACATTGGCCAAATACTATAATTTCTATTAATATTAATTTAACTTAGTATAATTGGGTGCCCTTGTAACAGCCTTAGATTTGCTGGTTTTGGGGTATCTGGTGGCAGTGTAACTACCTTATAGTCTTGGCAGATGGGAGCATAGCTTGTAAATCTGTGCCAGCCTTTCCCAGGTGTGTGTGTATGCATGTGTGTGTGTGTGTATGTGTGTGTGTGTGTGTGTGTGTGTGTGTGTGTGTGTGTGTGTGTGTGTGTGTGTGTGTGTGTGTGTGTGTGTACAAATCATATCTCAAAGTGTGAGTGTGTGTGTGTGTGTGTGTGTGTGTGTGTGTGTGTGTGTGTGTGTGTGTGTGGCAGCTACTTGTAGCAGGAACATGAAGCACTGATTTCAGAGAGAGGGTGCTGGAGGAGTTGGCTTGGACACTCGGCTGAGGATGCAGTCCTACAGCTGTGCCAATGGGGAGTTTGACTGGAGACCTGGAGTGAGACAAATCGAGAAACCTAGACCACAGGCTGAGTGTGTTCCCTGTGTGCTGTTAAAGGAAATTGTGCTTGAATCAGAAAGCTTCATCAGGAAATACTGGGTGTATCCGTTTTTGTTCCAAGTGAACATCCCTCTCCATTGTCAGTGGTGCAGATTCAGGCTCCTTAATTACTGGTCCAGAGTGGGGATGTCATAGTCAATAAACATGCTCAGTGGCATTCTCAGTAATATTTGTGTTACTCACATGATTGTATTGAGAATGTCTAGCTACACGAGTGCCAAATGGTTCAATGTGGTTTTAGTGATCATTATATTGTCAAATCAGTAAATCATGCAACCAGAAGGTCACAAGAGAAGAATGCTGAGGCCCACTTGTTCGAACAATGTCAAAAATCAAATTTCCTGGCCTGCATGGACACAGGAAGAAGTGATAAAATGGGTCCAGAAGGTGAGGCATGTCTTGGTGTTTGAACAAGTATACACAGGGATTCTCATTTAGTGGCCTTCTGGTCACGTGATGTAGTGATTCAAGATTGTTACAATCACTCAAATCATAGTAAACCAAACCTAGCAGGTGTATTGAAGTATTCTGCCACTGGAATGTGTACTGTGGGAGTGATCAAATGTAATAAATTACATCCATAACTGACGTTAGAGCACAAATACAGGTTTAAGGCTGGCATTGCTGTATGTGCATGAAGGAAATGATACTATTGGTTTTAGGACAGTGTACATACCTGTGACAATGTGTAAATATTGTGAGGTATCATTGTCACCTGTGCAAGCATAACAATAATCTTATTAATTGATTAAAAAAACATTTGCTAGTTAACCAAAATGTTGTGAATGTTAGAACATTAGTGACTGTGCTTGCATGTGGTGTTTACATGTAACAAAATACAGAAAGTTATGAGACATAACACTGATGTGTCACATTGGCCAGGTTATAAACATAATAATGATCTGATATACATATTACCATTTGTCTTGCTACAGCAGATGTACGTGCAAAATGTGTTATGCTAATGTTTCATAGGCAAACATGCATGTAAGTGAAGTTACAAATCAAGTGGAGTCAGTCCCCCTGACACAAGGGTTGTGTTTCTGAATGTCATAATGTATATCAGTTCACATAGGCTGTAGTTTTTGATATATCACAAAGGGATAAATAGCCAATACAAGCCATAGGTAAAATAAAAGTGCAGGCCTCCACTATGCCATCAAAATATCACCTAATGGCAAATGTAGTAAATGTTAGGCTACAATTATTTGTCACTATGATGCATTTGTGTTACTGTAATCCGTGATATGACATGTGTCATTCCTGATGAAAGTGACACACCAGGCATGCTGACTTGAATAAGTGTATTAAAGTACAGCTGTGAATACAGTATATTGTAATGGATATATAGCTCTGAAGTGATCTAGTTAAAAACAATAATAAAACTGTATGGTACTATAGTAACATACAACACACCCAGGCGCAGTATTAACATAGATTACTACATGACCTGTTGTAGATTTAATTGCACATATATCAAATATACACTGGTCTTTGACAAATGCTGTTATTCTCTACCTGTAGATATTGGCAAATCCAACATTAAGGAGGCAAGTTCAATTAAGTCTTGACAAAAAAACAACAAATCACAACAAATATCTCTTGACATTCATTAATTAAAGGTCTCTGCTAAACTGTGTGCATCTACTACATCATTATATGGAGCATGCTCAAAAGGAATTACATCAAACACTACCATAACATCATGTAAACAACACAGATACACAAGAAAGTCTCATAACACAGGCCCACTCACATTTTCTGATGATTCTAAACCTTGCCATATAGTAAGAAATGATTATAAACTTTCATATCCTATAAAGCTCTATAGTGTGAACTAAAGAATTACAGTAATACATAAATAGTTGTAATAAGACATGCAATATAGAGCAGTTTTATTTGAAGATTAAGTAATGTCTGTGAGCAACCACTGACATACTCAGCATTTTTTTCTCGCCAGATTTGATCTCATGTCATGGCAGATCTCAGAGAGGTGCTGCTACAGAAATAAGCATGCTGGTTGCATCATGAAGAACACCATTGAAGGATTACATCAGTCTCCTAGTGTAGTAGGTATGGATCCCCTAACTTGGATTGTGAGACTTCAAAAATGTAGCATTCTGACTATGCCATAACAACTTTCTTTGCTTAAACAACTCCTGTCTGATATAGTTATCTGCTTGACTGAGTTTATCAGAAAGATGTGAAGTAAGAAAGTACTTTTGATGTTAACTTATGCAATATTAATTTGTCATAGTGATGAAAAGGAGGTATCTATGTCAATTATCAGACAACTGTGAACAGTCCAATATCAATGTTACATGGCCAAGCCAGTATTTTCCACCCACATTGTTTTTTTACACATACAGTCCCAGATTCAAACCACACTATATCTAAGCAGATATGCAATACAAGTCAGTGCACACTGCATGTGCTACAGAAGCACCAATAGAATTCCAGAACACCTGTTTCACTGCCATAAAACCCCCAAATGTGTTGAAATTTGTTTGTCCAACATAAAATGGATATAAATAACTTGATGGAATGTTATTTGTGACTTGATGGTACAGTAGCATAATGTCATTCTTTGTTGGAATTGAACAACTGCCTCAGTAAGTCCACAGTCTAACAAAATGTGCATGAATCTCATGTACCACAGTGGAAGTCTTAACACAGCTGTGAGACTCCACCAGTGTTAAGTCATTACATCCTATGATTGTGCGGCAAACCAGTTGTTTGAGGTAAAAGGGGTGGGGGAGACCTCTCCTTCTGTAATCATACACATGACAATTGTGGTGGGTGTCATTCATGTATAGCAGTATACTGGCACACAATGATTATAGCCACTTACTGTGGGTTTTGAACACCTACCTAAGTGACCAAATAAACTACATGATATGACAAAGAATGAAAGCACCACTGGAGAACTCTTACTACAAGTGTGAGATATCTGTGTAATTGAAGGCATTTCATCATCTTATTGCTGCAAAGTATATGTGTGCCTGTAATTTGGTAAAAAGCATGGTGTGATATTTCTCTTTGTCTTACAGTATTGCATGATCCTAGGTATACCCAAATACATGCAATGTGTAATGCAGTCAATACTGTGATGGTAGACTCCCAATCGTGCTCAAAGAATAGTTAATAATGGATACCAACACATGGCTTACTAAGAGAATAACATACGGAACATTGTCACATTTTAGTACATCAGAGGAGAAAGCTTAGGACTACTATTAGAAATAGAAAAATGTAATCAAATAGCATCATCCATATTAAGTAAACCATTTCTCTTTGAAAAATATAAAGAAGTTCTTGTCATAGCAATCCCCAGCAATACATATACACAGCAGTTAAGTAGGTGACAACATTGTTTCCTGCATTTACATCCATAATCATACTAACATGACTGAGTCTAAGGAGTAATTGCTAGATTTGAACTGACTACCTAAGATCACATGCTAGAGAACATTTCATAAATCATACGTACCACAGGAGATGCTGCTTTACAACTGTGACATGCACATGTGAATGGATGACATCACCATTGTTTAACAGGGTGATGGTTCAATTAAAAAGGAAAGAAAGTAGTGGAAGAGCAAATTGGTATTGCAAAGCTATACACAATAAATGTGTTGAAGCCTTTGCTACACAGTATGACAGAGAAACACACATGCATAGCAGTAAATCAGTACTAGATTCAAACCACCTACCTGTCTAGCTGCACAGCCTAGGGAGGACAGTATCAACAGCCAGTACCACAGGAAAATTCATATTATAACTCTGAGATACTGCAGTTTTGAAAGCATTATCTAGTCAGTGCATTTCCAAAACTGTGTTTTGCATGGAGGTGCTAGAAATGTATAGGGTAGCCCTTGGCCACTGAAAATATGTCACCTAACTGGAAGTGAACATTATGTATGTTCTACCAGAGCCAATGGTACCTGAAACCAGAAACAATGGCACTATTTAAGCATAACTGGATTCAAGCCACCTACCTATTTAGTTATACAATCTACAGAGAACAGCATCAACAGCACAAGCCACAGTAGGAGTCTGACTTTTGTAGTGAGAGAATGAACTTTTGAAAGGATGATATCATCAGTGTGTCACAGAGAAGATGTTTGTGTTAAAAATGGAATAAGTTGATGGGGGTGTCCTCTCCCAGTTTAAATGTTTCTCTTGAGTGGCAGTAGATACAGCACGTCAGTTTATGAAAGTATATGTACCTGAAACTTGAAGGACACACAGGACAGATGTTATATTTGAACCACCTAGTTATCTAGTTAAACAATCTAAAGAACAAAGTATTAACTGCAAATGCCACTGGAAAAAACGATGGTTATAATTAAAGAATGGACTTAGGAAAGGATGATCTCATCAGTGTGTTGTAGATAAGATGTTTGTGTTAAAATGGGATAAAGGGATGGGGAAGTAATCTACCAGTTTAAATTTCTCTCCTAAGTAGAAGCAGATACAGCACTGCTGTTGATGAAGCTATACATATGTGACATTTGAGATACCCACAAACAGATGAGTTACCACTATGAGATTTGAACCCCCTACCTAAGGACACAATTTAGAGAACACAGTATTAATTACAAGTACCACAGGGGAATATTGACTTTTATAGGGAGAGAGTGCACTTAGAAAAGGATGATCTTGTCAGTGTAATGCAGAGAAAATGTTTGTGTTAAAAATGGGATAAGGGGATGGGGGAGTCCTCTCCCAGTTTAAATTCTTCTCCTGATAGGAAGTAGACACAGCAGTTCTGTGTATGAATATATGCCTAACATGTGAAACACACATGCACAGATGAGTTTACCACAGTTAGATTTAAAGCACCTGCCGATCAAGTTGCACAATCTAGAGGACACAGTATTTACTGCAAGTGCCACTGAACACTGATTTTTATAGTGAGAGGGTACACTTATAAAAGATGACCTGATGACCTCATCAGTGTATTGTAGAGAAGCTGTTTGCAATATAAATTGGATAAGGGGAATCATCCTGTAAATGTTTCTCTTTAGTAGAAGAAAATACAACACTTATGCTGATGAAGCTATATGTACCTGTCACTTCACACACACACACACACACACACACACACACACACACACACACACACACACACACACACACACACACACACTGTAAGATTTGAACCACATACCTATCTAGTTGCACAATCTAGAAAGCACTGTATTAAGTGCAAGTGCCACAGAAAAAGTCAGACTTTTATAGTGAGAGAGTTCCCTTATGGAAGGATGACTTCATCAGTGTGTTGCAGAAACGCTAATGAGCTTCACAGGTTTAGGTGAAAAGACACTCGTGTTGATAGGCAGGAGTAACAGCAAGGTGCTGATCACAAATAATTCTAAACTACTCACATATCTCATCTATGTTGTAGTTCATGTACATTGCGGTAGTGAGAGTGACGTACCTGTCTTACATGATGACATTTTGATGGCAATTGCATTGTGAAACGTGGATTGATAGAAAAGCTGTCACTACTTTTCCACTCGGTTTGATTATATGCAAACAGTAATCATTTATTGTGTCATTATCAATGGTATTTGCTCATGCTTGGACAATGTGTAGAGTAAATACAAAAAGATAGGTCAAAAATATAGCAATGCACTACTGAAGCCCCCTGATGAAGTACATGTGAAAAGGTTTCAAACCATTGCATATATTTCCAAATGTAAGTGTTGGAGTGCTGACATAACTTTACCGAATGAAGTCTTCACTCAGCATCACAGTTAAATCCAAATATCTTGAGTACAACAGTCCATTACCACATACAGAAGTAATACACTTACAATTCTTTTATTTTTTTTGAAATTTCTTCCTGAAGTGCACTGATGACGAGCTCATTTTCATGGCTGATGGCAATGTATTAGCACATGCATTATGATGTATCGAGCTTTTAAACTTAGAACTTGAATTAGCAGCAGTCAGTAGTGCTCCATGCCAATCTTCATGCAAATAAGGAGAATAAACTGACAAACAGTTCTGACTGTGATGGAATCCAGAAAAGATATGTCCTTTGCTGTTGTGCATCCATCTTTAATCAAGAAACAATTATAATAGGGGACTTCAATTTGGATTGGTCTATGTGCTCTTCAGACAATCCCTCCAACTTTATTAATCTCCATGGTTTCAATCAAATAATTCAATCCCCCACCAGATTCAACAAACATGATAAAAAAATATCAATTTTAGACTGGATTCTGGCAAACAAATCATCCCTCTGTCACCAAGATGGTTGTCTCCCAAACAGCCTAAGAGATCATCAACACACCTACTAAGGCAAAGTGTGAGCCCTCCAAAAACCATCATTTACAAGCATATCCACAACAAAAACAACTTTTCTACTGGTGCCTTTAACTCTGGCCTGAAACAATGTGACTGGTCCCTTTTAAAACATCTCCATCTAGATTCAACTATTCAATATTTCAATGATCTATTTCTCAACGTCCTGAACAACCTAGCTCCCCTTAGAAAGATCTGCACTAACTCTAAACAAATACCTAGGCTTACTAAAGACACCAATCAGCACCTCAAACAGATAGACAGAGCCTGGCCTATCTATCATAAACCAAAAACCAAGCCTCTCTTCTTACCTTCTGACAATTATGAAACCTAGCTAAAAAATAAATCGGGCAGGACAAACAGCAATACTACACAGCAATGCAACAAAAACTCTTAAATAATCTCCAGAAATTCTGGCTAGCCATTAAGCAATTACTTAAGCCCAGACAGAGCACAGCTCTGACTTCAGCTGCAACACATTCCACAGATAGCATTGCCTCACAATTTAACACAACTTCATAAACATAATACTTTTCATAAAAATGAAAAAAATGAAAGCAATGCCCCTCTAACTGTTCCCATAACACGAGAAATAAACCTTAATTCCTTTTCATTCAAGCCAGTTCAAACAAACACCATCAAAAAAATTATTTCTAAACTAAAGCCCTCATCCCTTGGAGCTGACAAACTCCCCAATGAATTTCTTAGATTAGCAGCAGATGCCATTTCCAACCCTGTATCCATACTAACCCATCAGTCCATTGCCAATCAATACATCCTTAAGCTTTGGAAAACCTCTTATTTCATCCCTCTACATAAAAGAGGTACTTCAACAGAGTTCTCCAATCACAGGCATATTGCTATCCTCCCCCCATAGCTAAGATACTTTTGAAATGCATACATACTCAACTTCTCAATTACTTACTGAAAAATAACCTCCTATCTGCTTCCCAACATAGCTTTGGACCAAAACATAGTACAACAACTACTCTTGTTAGTTTTACAAACTCAGAAATAACAACCAACTAGTGTCTGCTGTCTTTCTGGATATGTCAAAAGCGTTTAATACAGTGGCCCACCAAAAATTATTTTATTTATTTATTTATTTTACATTTGTTAAATGAGTAATATCTGAATGGGCAAGAAGCCCATTTTCAGTGGAGGCCCGGGGAGAAAAACTCCCAAGCAATAATCACAAAACCTAAGATAAAAAGAAAAACAAAACAAATATACACTTTGTACAATTGAGTAAAGTTACAAGTAATGGAATAAAACATTAATCAAAAAAAAACATGGTCCAAATATGGAAGAATATGAATGGAAGAATATGAAATATCAAAAATATGAAATAACCAAGTTCAGGTTACATAGTAAAAAAAATACTCAATGAGCTAGCTGCCTTAAACCTTACCCAACCGGCCCACTCCTGGTTTCTCAGCTACTTAACTGACTGCAAACAGGCAGTCAATGGCAAGATGAACTCTCTACACTAATGCTTGTTTCAGTAGGTGTACCCCAAGACTCAATTCTCGGTCCACTACTCTTTACCATATTCAGCAACAATCTCAGCACAGTTACCCAATATGCAACTATAGAACAATATGCAGATCACCCCACCCTCATATGCTCATCCCTCTGCATCCCAGTACTCCTGCAAATAAGCAAACAGTCTTTCCAAGATAATGAAAAATAGCTCTCAGACTCCCAGCTGGTTCTCAAGTCAAATAAAACAAAGCTTTTATGCACTTCACTAATAGCAAAGCTCCCAATCACTCTCCTCCTTTCTCAATATACTCTGCAAATAAAACTAAAATCAAACCTGTCAGCCACACCAACTCCACAGTGTCACAACAAACAGTCTAAAATTTGTCAAACACATAGTTCTAACAATCAAAAAGGTCCATATTAAGCTAGGTTCAGTCTACAGAGTCAAATCCTACCTAACTGACTCCACCAGGCACTCCATAGTCAGGACACATCTACTCTCCAACTTAATATATGCCTCTCCAATATTCACTAATCTGAGAAAAACAGATTCAAATAAACTAGATTCTTGCTATAACAAAATCACTAAATGTGCTACCAATTTTCCCCACAGAGCATACCACTGCACAGCTCTGCATCATCTAAAATGGCTCAAACTACCCAATCTTCTACCCTTTATCAAACTAACTTTCTCTCATTCAGTCCTGTATCATCCAGATGACTGCCCTGTGCTCAAGAACCTAGTGCATTCCCACACCAACTCCTGCCCCCTTATTTCCTCCAACAAACTACTACTTAATTTACTAAAGTCCAATAACAGAAATGGTGATCATCTGTTCTCCAAACAAATATCCAAGTCCTGGAACTCCATGCCTCAGACAATACTAAACACTCCCAGCACATCAACATTCAAATGACTACTTAGGGAACACCTAACAAACAATTGGCTGTGCCCCTTGCTTTAAGGCAGACTGAGCATATTTTGTCCACTTCTATCAAACAACCCCCTCTATTTCCATGTCCCTCTAAATCCATATTATAGCTATTAATTTTCAGCTCTTCACCTGCCACCTAGCTCTCCCTGTATTCATTGTACAATATAGTGACCAAATAATAACTACAAAATAAGTCTCATACAGGTTTGGAAAACAGGATCAATAATCAGTTGTTTTTTGGTACATTTCTAATGTATGTCTTACTCATTCTATGTCCTCTTGTTCTGCCAACAATGCCATAATATCCAGCAATTGATCAGTCACTTCTTTTCTCAAATGTTATGTACTGTCTTGCATCAAAATTGTTTAACTTTTCTTTCTCCACTACTGAATCCACTTCTATAGACTTACTCCTTGTTTTTAAAGAACAGTTCGCCTATTATAACTTACTTAAGGCTTTTTTAATATTGTAATTGCAATTCTTTTTTAATATTAATATTCAATTACTTGTTTGTTACAATGTCTGCTTATTTGTAATGTGTTGTTATTTAAACAAATAAACACACATAAAATAATTTAAATAAAATAAATAAATATGTGTTATATTAATATTTTATGTGTCATGATTTCCACATTAATCAGGATACTTGCAGTAATTACTCATTATATGGATAACAGAGGTGCTATATTTACTAACCCTTATATCTGGTGGCTGTGCATGTATGCGAGGCATGTTGCAATTGTTGTCTTGCAACTGTATATGTTTGACATGACTTGAGTAATAAAAAGCCAATATATCAGTAACAAACATATATGTGTCATAATTACTGTAATTCAGAACACACACTGAAATGAAATCCCTTTGATGCTATTATTTGATGTGTGCATATTAGCAATATTGCCCAAATGTGCCTATTGTCATATGCTTGTAGGCACATTACGCCTTGATTGTACCTAATGTCCTGCAGTAATTTCTGGGAAGATATGAGTATTTTGTGCATGAATATGAAGCACAGTGAGTGACCAAGCATCTTAATGCTGGTTGAAACCTGCACTATGCAAACATCATGAAGCAAGGAAGTTTGTGCTCAGCATCCTTCATAACACTACATACAATTACATCATTACATATGGTGTACACTGCGCTCTACTGCCTGTTGAAATGACGGCATGAACTGTCTCCTCATAGTGCTATCAGCCTGTCTTCACATGGTGCAGCATGGCTAAGCATACCAGTAAGAAGGACATCAGATTTGAACTCACAAGATCCTGACATAAGCTGTGTACTCCCATTTCCCGTACGTTACAGGTACTGCTCTGTGCCAGGCATTGCATAAATGGTGAAGTGAAAGTTTGATGAGACACACGGGGTGGGAAGATGGAGAGAATTTGAGACAGAGATAGAGACTTACAAAGAGATTTTTTATGAGACAGTTTTGCACATCTTTGTGGTATGTTACTCTTATGTTTGTCATAATGACTTGTTCAGGTTCTAAATATACAAAAGCAAAAATAATGGATGAGAAAACAAAATGTCAAGGACACTTTTTAAATGCTGCACTTATAGCTTTCACGTCTATTATAAAATTTATTTTCTGGCCTCTATAAATTTTAAAAGTTGACTCTATGGCATTACTCAATGAGATCAACCATCAACAATTTGCCAGAAATTCACAGATGTTGTGAGGAACACACCAGAAATTAAGATGCAGAAATTAGAACATCCTTTGAAAATCTGAACACTTTACAGTTATTGCTGGGTACAATAAAGTGTTTCCAGTCTAGATCAAGAATGTGTAGGAGAATGGATACATGATGAGGACACAAGGATAATAGTGGAGGGTTAATAAAAAATGTAGAGCATAGTTACACACATACCGTTAATATGCAAAAAACATAAATAATTGTATGGCATACTTCTGGATTTGAACCTTTGACAGTATAAAATGCTAAGTGTACAGATCAGAGCATTATCTCAGCATACCAGAAAGAAACTCATATTTTAATAACTGTTTTGGAAGGGACACCGACAACATGTAGAATAAAGGGAGTATGTAGGAAGCAGCCTTCATCACAGTTATATTAGATGTAGCATCCCTTAGACTCCATATGACATTCAGCAGCCTAACTATATGGAAGCGTAACCATATTATACCTTATTACTTCTAGTCTGATTTCTGTAGTGTGGCAGACATGCATATTTGTGAGAAGCTAACTGTGCTAATGTGGTCTAAAGCAAAAACTCACAAGATTTTGTCATAAGATATAAACTGCTAGTTTCTATCAGTTATTATTCATGCTTAATGCCAGGCATTGTGCGAACTTCAGGACTCAGGCTAATAACACAGAAGGGGGTAGAGAGAGATAGATGGGAGAGAGGTAGGTAGGGAGCAAACAGATTATGTCCGAAGAAGGATAATGATGGCTTAATACAATATGTAGGCAACAGCTATACATAACATAGTCATAAGAAACAGTCCATAACAGCTTGACATAGCTCTGGATTAGAGCCCTTGACACTATGCAAAGATCAGTCTATAGATATGAGCATTATTTCAGCTGACTACATAGGAACTCCTACTTCACAAAGTTAAAATCACACAATTGAAGGGACAGTGACAACTTATTGAAGCAAGAGAGGATGTAGGCATTAGGCTTCATCACAGTAATGTGAATAGTAAAATCCCATAAGATGAACGTTACATCCATCAGTCCAATAAATATGCAACAGTAAAGGTGATGAGACAGAAGGGGTGGAGAGAGAGAGAGAGAGAGAGAGAGAGAGAGACAGAGGTGGAGAGACATACCAATAGTCTGGTTTATGGGACATTTAGGACCATCTTTATGGTCTGTTACTCATTATGTTAAATATTATGAAATATTATTGTATTTCCTCATTATTAATCTGTCATGCTCTGTACAATAATGTATTTGCTATAGGGAACTAGACGAGATAGGGAGAGTAGAAACAACATTAAGAAATAAGCAGGATAAGGGTGGTTTAATAAGTTTCCCTTTAGGGATGGAATATGTTTGCTGCCACACTATTCAATTGCTGTACTATATATTTCCTATTCCTGTTAAGTTAATGAAATTTTGTAACTGGAGATAAATAAAGATGTTCTTAGTTAAACACATGATAAGAATATAAGATGACATGAAATAATATTTTGACATACACCTGAAAATGAATCCTTGACACTATGAAAAAACATCAGTTTGCAAATGTGTGAATTATCTCAACATACCACATGGGAATTCCTATTTTATTACACACAGCAGCTTACTATTAGAGTAACATTTTTAATGTAGTGCCTTTACTCTGTATTCTTTTGACTTAGCTGAATAAAGCATATTTCCACAAAGATAACTGGACTAGTATGGGCAATGGTAAAAATTCTCCAGTTTTAGCCATATGATATGAATTGACATTCACCATCACTCACCATTGATGTGCAATGCCAAACTCCGTGCAAATGCTTAGAACAAAACATGAAGGCTTTTTGACGGACCATTTCTAGTCATGTGTGTTGTGTATGATTCTGTTTTTTGACAAGATTAAACGTGTGAAAAAGGGGTTAATATGACAGTAGTGAAAATGTGGGCAAATGTGTGGGGGGGGCACAGGGGAAAGAAGGCAAGAGTTTGCAGGATGGTGGTGGGAGGGCACCATAGACATCCACTTCTTCACTACAGAATTTGATGAGTTTGGAGAGTCACTGCACCAGGGCTTGGTGACAACAGCAGAATAATGTGCTATAGCCAATTGGATGTAATCAAGTGTGTCAAGATGGCATACAGGTGAAGTAAAGAGCTATGTGTGAGATGTAATTCTTTTGATGGAAGAGAAAGAGGACTGCAATGGAAGGTGCTTTGGAATAAGAGGGTCAGGTAGGTAGGGCAGATCAGGTAGCTGGCACAGACATACAGGACATACTAGACAGATAGGGAAGGTAATGGACACAAAAGGTCAGAGGACATCATGACTGAGGGGCCATCCATGTCCAGTGAGTACAGTGAGCATCTAGTTGTCACACCCAGAACTGTCATCACTGTCTCCTGTGTCATTTTCCTAAGTCAGTGCAGGATGTGGCATACATTTGGCAATCCAATGCAGGACCTTTTCAACTACATTAATTCAGGCATTGACACCCCTCTCCAGTATGTCCTCCATGAGCTCTGTCAACTCCTGATGGGTTAGAACATCACCATCTCCACTAATTCTGCTCAGGGAGGGTACCACTAAATTAGCAGATTGAGCAGAACTACCTGATGCAGGTGACGAATGTATGGCAGGAGCTTTGGAGATAACCCTAGCAGGTGTGACCCAGATATACTGGTTGCCTGTGCTGTCTGAAGTATGTCACAGCAGCCACCTGTGGAGGTAAGGAGGGCCAAACAGCAGTGGTCAGTCTAGCTCCCTGAGCTGATTGTCATTTTGGTTGCAGCACCAATGTACCGTTCCCCCCCAAAAAAAAAAGAAAAAAAGAAAATGAGAGAGAGAGAGAGAGAGAGAGAGAGAAAGAGAGAGAAGCTTGAGGGAGACAAAACAGAGAGCATAAGATCAATGGCATCCCACATTATTTTATTATTTCAATACATAAACAAATATGATGCATAAATATGTTCACCTTTGACACATCCAGTTATGATGTAAAGGCATTAATATATCATGAAGTAAATCAAACTCATTGCTGTTATATGAGAAATGAAAACATTTATTTGACTGTGCTATACCAGATATTTCCAAGTTAATAACTGCAGTTACCAAAAATGAAATGCTAATGTCATTCTGTGTTGCAATTAATATTTTGGAAATAAAAGCTCATTTCTGTTTATGTGAATTGAACAGACACACACACACACACACACACACACACACACACACACACACACACACACACACACACACACACACACACACAGCTAAGCTGGTGTACTCATTACCTAATGCAGTCATCTAGAGCTATTGAAGCAGGCATGCATGCTTGGCATAAAAGTTTAGGTATGCCTGCTCAAGATAATATGGAATGAAAATTATTCTCTCTCTCTTGCAAGCAGACCTGATGCATATTTAACCTGCTCCTCTCTGAGGTGAGACAGTCTTTCCTGGTGCGTGCCTCACAGTTCTGTGCTATCACTTCTGCAGCTGTACAGAAGACAAAAAATGTATGAAACCATAATAAATAATTGTATTGTTTGGCTAATCCATACCATATCACTTACTGGTGATGGATCGCTATACTTACACAACTGATTGGTGTTTGCTGTCTTAAATTCCTCCTCCCATCTGCTCATGAGG
This sequence comes from Protopterus annectens, assembly GCF_019279795.1. Lineage (NCBI taxonomy): Eukaryota > Metazoa > Chordata > Ceratodontiformes > Protopteridae > Protopterus > Protopterus annectens. The sequence goes on along the minus strand of NC_056732.1, from coordinate 209,847,293 downwards.
TACTGTTTGAGTTTCTTCATGTTGCTGTATAGGTGACTACATTGCTCCCCAATTTGTGGAGTGCCAGTTGCACTGGAGACAGCCTTGGCCAAGGTATGCCAAGCTTCAGTCTTATAGTGAGAGCCAGTTTACTACAACTGTAGCAACCTACAGCTATAGCACTTGACGAGGAGTGCCACAAAGATTCAGATTCTTCAATACGTCATCTTTCAGTTGTAGATGGAGCACCATTCTCATCCTCACCAGCCACGTCTACAGAAGTCAAGCTAGAACTATATCTGTGAACTGGCAGTCATCAGATCTTACATGTAACAGCCAGTGCACAAGCATGCACTGCCTCAGCAGCTGCATTTGCACAACTAAAAGCACAAACATGGCTTTGTAGACACATTGGCAATGATTTTATTCACAAACAATGAAGGTGTGTAATATGGCTGTGAGATTTAGTCATGTGTGATGCTCCACTTATTTACATATGTTCCAGTGTTAAACACTGAAATGTTTTATGGTGTTTGTTATAATCATTATTGGTTGTATGCAAAATGGTATGAATTGTGACATATTCCACTGTTAGAGCAGAATTTGTCATAAGTAAAATTGAGTTGTGCCAACTTAGGCTGGTACCCATGAGAAAAAGAAGATTGAAATGTTCACCTTTGCTTATTAACTGTCGGTGCCAAAGGAGAATGCCCTTTTTTAAGTGTTAATTTGAGATATACTAATTCACAAATGAAATGGGCGTGTACTTAACTACTTGATTCCAATGAAGCTCAGGAAGTTTGCACTGTAACTTCCAATGGGTGGAGCTTACGCCGTTTGACAGAATCAAATTATGTCCTCACATTTCAAACAAATGTGCGTATCTCTGGAACCATAGGGGTTATGAAAGGGTTTATGAAAGATGTATAAATGAAAAACCTTCCAGTTCAACCTATTTGTATAGTGATAGTATTCTTAAATGGAAAACCTTCCAGTTCTACCTATTTGTATAGTGATAGTATTCTTTAGGTTTTAAATTTTATAAGTTACAGTAAGCACAGTAACATTACATTTGTAATATCTTGTACACAACGTATAATATCTCAGTAACCAGTCAAGATACACACATACTGTCAGCAGCATTTTATTCATCTAGCTGACAGCTTTCATAAGAAGCTAAGGAATTCTGTCTGTGTTACTTGTTTGCTGATTTAGAAAATGCCAAAATTATATCTATATAAATTAATATCATAAAAACAATCATTTAATATCTCTTTACCTGCACTAGACGGAGGTCAAATATTAATGCAGTTGAGTTTATCATTGTGTAAGCTTTAAGATGAAGTATTTTAAAACATTGTTCATAGCATGCTTTTGGAATTATTGATGCAAATATGAACAGACAATATTTGACACCTAGAAGCATCAGTAGGAGTTAACTGCAGAAGCACCTGGAGGCATCACTCGGATGTAATGAGTTAAGAGATGCCTGTATGTGTGAAACCTGAAGTGGTCATGGCACTGCATTTCTATGTAAAAGGCAGTATTTGTGGTTGGAAATACATTCCAGATGCATGGGGTTGCAAGGCCTGGGTAATACATGTTGGTGTAATTGGCATACAAAATGTCATAAACACATAGCTATGGTATGCAATGACTTATAATTATAGCAAAGCTATTGTGCATATTATAACTATGCAATTGCATTTATTATTATTATTTATTTATTATCAGTTTGATTACCGGGGAAGTGCCCATTTTCAGTGGAGGCCCATGAGCAATACAATACAATAAAGGTTGCAAAATACAATTAAAGGTTCCAAAGTGAAATACAAGAGTAGGATTCATATATTCAAGAATTGAAAAGTGTTATATACATTATGAGACAGTTTAACAACAGAATTTTTTTTTCAGATGATTACAATATTTACATGCTTAGAGTCAATTACAGTCTGCTATTTCTGGTTCTTTGGAGCAATAAGAATAAGTATGCGAGTATAGTGGAGTGGGGGTAAGGAGAGCTTAGTGGGGGATCCCTAGAATTTATGTGGGGTGAAAGCAGGAGCATTTCCATTTGGAAGTTAGGTGTAGGAAAAGTTGGGTCTTGAAGGATTCAGTGTTGGGTATGGTCCTAAGAGAAGGAGGCAGAGAGTTCCATTTTTTACCTAGAGAGAAGGAGAGTAGAAGCTGGCCAGCAGGACATTTGGGTTTGTGAATGGAGATTAGGTTTTGATGTTCAGATCTTAGTGATCTGTTTGGGATGTATGAAGGAAGGATGTTCTTTAAGGCTGGGCATATATCAGGGGAGAATATTAGTTTGTGAGCGGTGGTTAGTTGCAAATAGTCTAGGTGGTTAGGGAGTTCTAACCAGTTCAGAGATTGTAGGCTGAGGCAGTAGTGAGTTGATGTTTTGGATTTGGTGGCAAATTTAGAGATCTTATTATAGCAAGTTTCGAGCTTAGAGGTGTTGGTAGCAGACAAATTGGTTAGAAGAGGGGCTCCATATAGAAGGGAAGGTAGGAGGTAGATGATTGCCAGGGTATGCCTAGAGGAGTTGGAAAGAAAATGATTGTTCCTATATAGCATACCTCGCTTTTGGTGGGTTTTCTTTATGTTTTGTTGTATGTGAAGATCGAATTTGAGGTTTTCATCTATGGTAATGCCAAGGAGTTTTGCAGAGGGGACCACTTCAATGGCAGTGTTAGTTTGGCTTAGGACATTGAAAGTGTTTTTGTCCAAGGAGGTTACCTTGGAGGGGAGGAAAATTAGTATTTTAGATTTATTGGAGTTGAGTGAAAGGTGGTTTTGGTGCATCCAGTTCTCTGTAGTGGAAAAGGCTAATTGAGTTTTAGTCAGAAGTTCAGGAAAGTTGGGGGGGAACAGACCAAGGTAGAGTCATCTGCATATTGGATGACCGTGGTGTCAGGGATGATGGTGTGAAGGTTATTTATAAAGATGTTGAAAAGCATGGGTCTAAGGATGGACCCCTGAGGAACGCCAGTAGGTGTAGGCAAGAAGGAAGAGGAGTTCTTCCATTTGTCAGCTTGAGATCTGTCAGATAGGTAACTGGAGAACCAGGATAGAGTATTAGGGGAGAGATTGAGGTTAGTCAGATGATGAAGAAGGTGCGTATGGGAGATGGTGTCAAAGGCTTTCGAAGGATCTAGCAGTACTGTGGATACAATGAGTCCAGAGTCTCATGCTTGATTGACAGTTTCTAGGAAGGATAGTAAGGCAGTTATGGTACTGTGGCCAGGACGGAAGCAGTGCTGGGTGGGTGTTAGGAGGTGATTCTGAATTAGATAAGGCAAAAGTTGGTGGTGGACACATTTTTCTAGAATTTTAGATATTGGAGAGAGTAGGGCGATGGGGCGGAAGTTAGAAATAGTGGTGTTTTTGCCTCCTTTGTGAAGAGGTAGAATGTAGGCTGAACACCAGAGTTTCGGTATGTATGACTCATTTAAGGATCTATTAATCAGAATACTAATTGGGAGAGCAATACCTTCAGCTGCATGTTTGAGGAAGGAGGAGGGAATGTTGTCAGGGGCATTAGAGCATGGCTTTAGCTTGGATAGAAGCTTTTTTATAAAATTGGTGGAAACAGGTTTGAGATGGAAATTAAGGGGATTGTTGTTTGGGTTTTGGGGCGTTGTGAAGAGGGAGTTAGGTGGGTTCTTATTTGGGAATGTTTTAGTTAGTTTAGCTATGGGTTCAGTAAAGAAGGTGTTGAAATGGGAGCTCAGTTCACTGTCAGATAGATTAGGGTCAGGGCAGGGATTGTTCTGCGATCCGGGATGGAGAAGGGAGTTGACCGATTTCCAGAATTGATTTGGGTTCTTATTGTTGTTGGACTGAAGTTTATAATAGTAGTTTTTTTTGTCCTTGGTAATACATTTTTTTACTTGGTTGCGGAGTTGGGTATATTCGAGCAAGGCAGAGGGCAGTTTATTTTTCTGATAGAGTTTCCAGGATTTGTTTCTGTGACACATAATTTGTTTAGTTTCTTTGGTCAGCCATGGGGTAGAATTAGCTTTGATTCATTTATTTCTTAGATGGGCTAGGGAGTTAAGAGTATTTATGAAGGTAGAGTTAAAATGCTCAACAGCGTTGTTGAGTGGGAGAGTGTTTAGAGATTGCCAGTTAATTTGTTTAAAGATGTTCGAAAAAATTAAGGGGTTGAAGTTGCTGAGGTTACGAGTTTGAACGTAGAGATGTTGGTATTGGATGGAGCTAGTTGATCGACGGATGAAGGCAGGGAGATGGTCAATGAAGGTGTCAGGGATAGTGCCACAGAGAGTGATTTTGTTTGGATGGGAGACTAGAATCCAATCTATGATGGACCCTGGGGGGTGATTTTTGTTAGGGTGAGTTGTTGAAAGGATTACTTGAGTGAAGTTGAGAAGGTTAATGGATAGTGGGGGAGATGGCATGTTTATTTTATTCCAGTCGATTTTGACATCACCTAGAATATAGGTTTCATATTTTATTTCAGTTGAGGCCCAGTATAGAACATCTTCAAGGGTGGAGATATTGTTTCCTGGGGAGATGTATAAAGAAATGAAGCAGATATTTTTATGTTTATTCAAACGGAAAAGGCTTGCTGTGATTTCGGAATTTTTGAATTTAGTGGTAGGGATTTGAAGAGGAAGAAGAGAGAGAAGATTGGAGTAGATTAGAGCAGAGCCTCCACCTTTTTTGTTTAAACGGTCACTTCTGAGGATGTAGTAACCAGGAGGTAAGATTTCAGAGTCAGTAATATGGGGCTTTAGCCAAGTTTCAGAGCTGGCTAGGATTTTGGGTTGATTGTGATTAATCCAGGCTTGTACATGGTGAAATTTGGTGAAATTTGTTGTTAAGGCATTTTTAATTAAATATCACAATTGTCATTTTAACATAATCTGCACACATTAATCAGACGTATATAGCTAGTACTAATGTTATTGGCATTATAACAAAGCATATTTATGACAGTAATTTCTATTTAGTATTATATTCCTAATCAAATGTTTGTGACAAATGCCATACTGACGCCCACAGTAAAACTATCTATAAATTATATTCAAGCCCTGCATTACCTGTCCATTTTCTCTAAATTCACTGTACATAAACCATGTGCCAAAGAGAAAGGTAGTTGACAGGTGCATTTCTTCATTCAATACTGTCCAGAGTGCTGATGACCACACAGTGGCACCAGGGTCATTTCATAGGTTCATAGGTAGGTGCTAGGCTATCTGCCTGAAGGTATTTATAAGCTTAGCTGGAATGTGTTGGCTTTCACCGCCCCCTTAGATTAGTTCCCTGTGCCTCTGTCCAGCAGAGTCATTGAAGTGATCCCTGGGGTAAACTTTCTGTTTCCCATCCACTCGTCAAAGTTTCTGCTGAAGAGGGTTAGCGAGGAGCTCTGTCTAATGTAGATTGGAATCTTGTTCCAGAGCATGAGAAGTCTCTGGGACAGGAATCTATCCCTCCAGCATGTCCTATTTATTGCTGTGGTGAGGTTTAGATCCCTGGTGCATGTGGCTCAAGGGGATATGGTTTTCTTTAGGTGGAGCATGTCCATCAATTCTGGGTTGGACATGGCCTTGTATGTCAGGCAGAGATCACCTCTGAGTAGGTGGTATGCAACCAAGTACAGCTGGAGTTTCTTCAGTTAAGCTGCATAGGACATCTGCTTGAGGCCAGTGATCCTCTTGGTGAGGAACTTCTGTGGTTTTTCCAGTTGTTGCAGGTGTCTTGTAAGGTATATCCCAAATGGGGCATTGTACTCTATGATGGGTCTGATGAGTGATGCATAGAGGGGTCCAATGAACTCTTTCGATCTGAATGCAAACCCTTTTGTGATTAGGTGGGCCACATAGAAGGATTTTCTAACCACTTTGGCAATGTGATTATCAAAGGAGAGGTTACTATCTACTTGGGTCCCCAGATCCCTTATTACATCTTCTGTATTTAGGGGGCTACCACCTATGCGGTAGTTTGTGGGTACTTTGTTTTTCCAAAGGAGATGACTATGCACTTTTTGGCATTTAGCTTGAGACCATGGTTTTGACACCAGGTATCTGTCTCAGTGAGACCCTTTTGGAGGATGTCTGTGTCAGCTGGAGAGTCAATTATAGCCTCTAGTTTGCAGTCATCTGCGAACTTGGTGAGCCATAGTCTTCCTGCGCTTGCCTGTACCTCTGAGAAGTATATGCTGAACAGGAGGGGTCCTAGGACTGAGCCATGGGGAATGCCACTTGTAACCGGTTTAGAGTCAGACGTAGCTCCTGCAACTCTTACCATGTGGGTTCTGTCCGTGAGCCAGTTGGCAGCCCATCTTGTGATGTAGGGATTTATGTTCAGGCTGGTGATCTTCTCTAATACCTGAGTGGGGAATGGTGTCAAAGGCCTTTGCGAGGTCTAGGTAGGCTGTGTGTACCACCTTTCCCTCATCTATAGCCTTGGTAACTATCTCAAAGAAGTCCACCAGGTTTAGGAGGCATGATCTGCCCTTAACAAAGCTGAACTGGGTTGGGTCCAGTGTTTGGAGGTTTCCAATATCTCTGTTAATGAGATCCATGATGATGTGCTCCATAGCTTTGCAGACCAAGCTAGTCAGGCTTATAGGGTGATAGTTCCTGGAGTCTGATGTGGCTCCACCTTTGTGGAGTGGAATTACCGTTGATGTGCACCACTCTGTGGGCACGTAGCCTGTGGAGAGACTCAGTTTAAACAGTGTGCTTAGGTGAGGGGTTAGTTCATCTTTGAGCTCATGTAGGATGCAGCCTGGGACACCGTCCAGTCCCATTGATGCTGTGTTTTTGGCTTTGGAGAGGGCTGTTTTAACCTGAGTGTCTGTGATTTCAGGGGCATTACATTCTTCTGGTATAGTTATGGGCCCTTTTCGGGGTGAGAGGGGGGTGAAGTTTGCACTAAACCTGCCTGCCAGGATGTTGGCTATATCGGTCGGTTCAGTGTATTTTGTGCCATTCTGCACTAACTCTGAGCATATCTGAGAATTTCCACTTAGATTCTTGACATAGCTAAAGAATGCCTTGTGGTTATCTTTGGAGTCCATGGCAATTTTTCTTTCGAAGCTAGCCTTGGATGATTTTATGAGGGAATGTAGTTTCTTGCTGATACTGATCAGGGATGTCTTCCCTTCTTGGGATTTTACTCTTTTCTGTACTAATTTCCTCCTTCTATTGTATAGATTGTTTATGGCAGGGGTCCACCAGACTGGTTTCCTTTTCTTGGAGGAGTGAGTCTTTGATTTTTTTTGGGATAGCACGATCTATGCATTCTTGTAGGTGCCCGTAGAGTGCATTATTAAAGGATTTTGCAGCTTGGAGAGCGTTATCCTTTAGCATGGGGGCTTTGAAACTTCCCACCTCAGTCTTAAGTAACATGAAGTTTGCTTTTGAAAAGTTTTTCACTGTGGTTTCTTTGACCGGGGGTGGTGGTGAAATGTGGATATCCAGAGTGATTAATTTATGGTCAGATCTAACCAGCGAGGGGTTGACATCTGGTGTGGAAAACCAGTCACCCATGTTGGTGATGACAAGGTCCAATATGTTGTCACCTCTGGTGGGGGTGTTAACCAGTTGACCCAGGGTGTTTGAGTTTATAAATTCTAGGAAATGTTGGGTCAGGGAGTTCATACTTGAGTAGTTCTCCCAGTTAATGTTTGATAATTGAAATCACCCAATATCAGGGTGTTTGGTAGGACCTTTATGTTTCCCAGTGTTTCCAAAAATGTGGAGTGGGGGTCCTGGGACATGGTGGGTTATCTGTAGCAAGCTATAATTTGAATAGCAGTTTTGCCCATTGTTAGTTGCACGTGGATGATCTCTGAAGCATCGTGCTGTGCCACTAACCTGGAGGTGTGGGTCTCCTTGATGAATATGGATACTCCCCTGCCTTTTGTATTTCAGTCCGGGTTTTGTGGCCAAAATGTATGGTATGAGTTGTAGCCTGGTAGTGCTGGGGTGCTCTCTGGAGCCTTAAACCAGGTTTCTGTTACTGCACATATATTGATTTTCTCCATACTGAGGAGTGCCTCAAGTGCATGCATTTTGAGGTTTAGACTTCTGGCATTGAGCAGCATTACCCTCAGTTTTTTTTTTTTTTTTTTTTTGAACTTCAGTTTCTCATTTTTGCCTCCAGCAGTGAAATATTTGTATGCACTAGCAAGCAGTGTACAAATGCAAAAACCAAAAAGAAAAAAAAATACAAAGGAATAATATAATAATTAGAGAAATAAATTATAAGTGAAACTAAAAGAATGAAAGGGTATATCTAGCAATGACCTGAGTACGTACAGTATTAACTTGACACATTATTTCATTTAATATTTGCTTGTCACATCACAAGTTGCATTTTGTTACACATCATAATGCTTTCATGTAATGCCTATTCTTCAGAAAGGGGACACAGCAGAAAATTACATTAGCTCATTATTGACATAGTTATATAAAATTAATATTGACATATTTTAAAAAGATATTGGTTACTGTCAGGGGAACTACTTTTGAGATATGGATAAGTAATCTAGTACATATGACATATATTTCCACCAGGGGTGTAGCTAGGATTTTCAAATTTGTACTCACAGCTCTCAAACTGCTATCCCCCTCCCCAGCCAAGCTACGGCCATTCTCGTAATTCACGGTTCGCTCTTTTAGTATCAATGAAGAGGCATTCACTGTAATGCCTCTTCAGTAATATAATATAAATTCACTCAAACTCGGTTCCTTGAATTGAAAATGAACCAGAAAGTCAGTTCTTTGAAAAATGCAGCATGGTAGTTGGGGTAGAGTATTCATGCTTTTGTTTTCTGTAACTAAGGTACAGGTTTTGAGCTTGAGTAAATTACTAACCACCGGCTACCCCTAACTAGGGTGTTTCATTCACAGACACACACCACCTACCTCTTAGTGCAAGAAATATGGACAAAGCCTAAAATAAACAGGGGCAGATATTAAATAATGCTCTCGTGAACTTAGAAAGTTGCTAGAATAACAGGATTTGCACTAGTATGAATTTTCTAAAGGACATCAAGTCTAAAACTCAAATGTGTCATTATTTAGCAACTTTAGCCTTCAATGATTTTCTAGAAAATCACAAAATTTATGAGGAACAGACAAAAAATATGGGGCAAAAATCTGGACATTCTGCAAAATTCGAACAGTTGAGAGGTATGCTACCTACCACACACACACACACACACACACACACACACATACACACACACACACACACACACACACACACACACACACACACACACACACACACACACACCTCTCAACCTTTTAGAGCAACAGATCCAAAAATAAACTGAGGCAAAGGCCCAAAAATAAAGACTTTTTTTTTAAATATTGCCCTTATAAATTTAGAAAGATAATAGAATCGTAGTAGGTCTTGCATTAGTACAAATTTTCTGAAAGGTATGAAATCTGAAACTCAAATGTCTGCCATTATTTTCTAACTTCAGTCTTTAATGATTTGCCACCAATTTGCCAGAAAACTGCAATTTTATGAAAAACAGACCAAAAATGTGATGCAAAAATATAAAATTGGCAGACAATACAGCTGGGAACCTGTCAAAGAAGGGAAACCATTTTAATATGAGCACTGTTAACTTGAGCAGCTGACAAAATTAGAGAATCTACATGCATTTCTGAAATAAAAGTAATGTATAACTCTGATCATTAGTTATTTATAATTGTAAAGCCTCCACATTTTCTTCCAAAATTGCTATTTTTGTGGAGGGATTATTAGGCGGGAGCAACATTTTGAGCCAAAATTGGGAACAGTTGAGAGATTTGGATATTTCTAATTCTATAAAGCGATTTATTTGCACATACCTCTCAACCTCTTAATGCAGGAAATCTGGACAAGGCCAAATATATTGGGGGAACATACAAACAGTACTAAAAATTGATCTTGTATAAACTTAAGACAGTTGATAGAATAACAGGTCTTGCTTTAGCATGCATTTTTCTGAAGCTTAATGTCTGTCATTATTTAGTGACTTTATTCCTAAATGATTTGCTAGAAAAGTTTTATTTTGCACTTTACAGCACGAACACCAATAAATATCTGCTAAACAAAGCAGTGCAGTCTCACAATGAAACTAGACTTAGCATTAAAACTTCTCTGCCCTTGAAACTCACATTCATTGAAACAGCATTGAAACCCACATTCAAAGAAAATACATTTTGCCAGTGGCAGATAAAGATTAACTTTGTGCTGTTTTCAAATCATAGGCCCCTTGTGCTGTTTTCAAATCATAGGCCCCTTGTGCTGTTTTCAAATCATAGGCCCCTTGCACATGGAACATACACATGCTCTTTGATACACCTTCCTGATTGTATTAAATTATATTCCTTGTACAATACAGTACAGTTGTTAGAGAGCATTTTAAATTTATTATATTCCTTGTACAATACAGTATAGTTGTTAGAGAGCATTTTAAATTTATTGTTCTGAACATTTTTCCAGTAGACAATGAAAAAAAATGCATGCACCAATAATGACAAAACAGCCCAGTTCAGAATATTTCCATCATAAAAGTCTACTCAAACTTCTACCGTCCACCAGTATCAGTAAATATGCACAATCTCTGAACTAATAAAAGTCATCTACACAATTCCACATTAAAGAAATCTGTAACTAATGAAGTGGTTGCTGCTAGCAAACAACTTTATATTTCATTGTTTCATCTACAAATAAAGTGCCTGTTGCCCTTGAGGAATAAATTGCCTATGTTGCTTTAAACAAAGTGATACGCTAGTAATATTGCAATAGGGAATGGATGGCAAACTGATAACAGGTTCATAGTTACTACTAGATATCTTAGCCAAAAAGGACTACAGCAACCACCCCCCTTTACAACACAGTACAGTATCAGCAATGCAACTACCTACTGTAGGTGAAGAACCCACAGCCTTCTGTATCAAAAGCAAGTGCACTAACTGTTGTGCTATTAAGAATATAAGCAGGCTCAGCATAAGAAGCACTAAACTTTATCTCCCCTGCAGCTCTCAGCTCCTTGTAAAATGTACTCGACACTCAGCTGTATCTCTGAACTTTGCAGCACAAGAAATCTGGAAAAAGCCAACATTTATTGGGGGGGGGGGCAAAAGCACAAAAACCAGGGACACATTTTAAACATTGCTTGTATAATTTTGGAAAGTTGCTAGAATAAAATGCTGTGTCACCACCATGCATGTCTTGAACCCAGAACCATATGCACTACAGTCTAAATCAGCAGTTTGCAAAACAGGAAGACTGAAACTTAATGGCTATTAGATAGCTCTCAACCTCTTAGCACAAAAACCTGGACAAACAACAAAAATAATAATGGGGGAATACAACTTCAGTTCTCACTTCTCACCACAACTGGGGAATACAACTTCAGTTCTCACCATAGCTCACAACTGTTAGAAATAAATGAAGCCTATATCACAGCAGTCTATACACTAAATATACTGTTCACTGCCTGAAAAAAATACTAGAGCATAATGTTAAACTTTCCGGCTGAACTCTAACAAATTCAAAACTGCCAGCATTTAAAAATGTAGCTGGTTGGTGTTTGCAGTGGTTGTTGTGTACCTGCTCTGTTCATACAGTGAAAAGACTTTTCCAGCAGAAAATTCTCATTAAGAAGAGTTTGCAGATTCCTAATTTGACCAACCATGCAACTATTTATAGACACATGTTTAGGCTTAGGCAAGGATCATGTATAGGAAAGGTTGCTGTATTCTTCCCATCTCAATGTGTACGACAAGGCTGGCACTTTATCTGGAATTACATGTGATGCCAACATACATACACACACACACACACACACACACACACACACACACACACACACACACACACACACACACACACACACACACACACACACACACACACACACACACACACACACACACACACACACACACACACACATGCTTTAAGGCAATTTTCATGGCTCAGTGTTCCTCCACTTCTCTGGCCTTGTATGTGCCCTTAGGTAGCTTCCCTCTACCTCTCTATCCCTCCCATTTCTCTAATTCCTAAATAATGTACACCCTGCTACTTTGGGTTAATGTTGGTTGACTACCCTTTAAGAGAATGCAGGCAATGCCAAATAAAATATCTGCAACCCCCATACCCCCATTATAAATATACCTACTCCAGGGCTGTACAGCAATGATGAAAAGTGAATGCATCGCTGTCACACAAAGTGGTTCCAGCAAGTAGCACTCTCATTCATAGCATTTGCATAAAGAATGCTGAACCAATTTATTGCATCATGCTATCTCCACGTCTAACTCCTCTTACAACTGGCCTTTGTTTCTCTGATAACAGAAATAAGCCCCCTTCTACATCATTGCTTACAACTTCTCATCTTCTGTCCCTGCCCCCTTGCTTTGAATACTAATACTTAATACATGGTCTTGCTCTATCTCGTACTTGCTGCTTTCTTTGTCTACATTGTATTCTGTGGGTGTTTTTCCATCTGCATAGTCCCTGTGAACCTGTCTCTCTTTTCTACTTCCAAGCTACATCATCCTCTTTTTCCTCTTAGTTTAAAGATATGATTAGGAAGGTTTACCTTTCCATCCCAACTTTGAACAATACTGTCTATTCTGGGTTAAGATGGAGGATCTCCCTGACACAGAGTTGGTCTGTCTACTCTTTTATCCTCATCTCCCCACCTTTCCTAAGCCCTTTTTGCTTGTTCACTGTCATATAACAGTTAGTTATTATACTTTGTAATTCTCTTCTTTCTTAGAATACTGGCTGCTGTCACATGTAACATTTCTGAGAATGTTGCTTTCAAATCCTATCCTATCTTCTCTCTGTCAGCTTTCTGTCTCTGTTTACTGCCATCTTAGCTGTATACAGTGACAGGTCATTGGTTCCATAGTCACCATTCATCCTCCTTCTTGGTAGTCAGCCTGGTCACCTTGTCCACCCAGGCTTACTAAGTGTATGCTTAAAGACCAGTTTCTCTGTAGTATGGTCTCTTCTTTATCCTTTCCACGACTCATAGTCACTTTTATGAGTGACTCTTCAGTCACATAAACCATCTTCCTGGTCCCCACATTGTCTCTTCATTCCCATCTCCCTGGTCCCTACATTGTCTCTTCATTCCAGTCACACTTGCTGCCCTGTGTCATTACATTTCGTACCTGTAGCCTTTAACTGTCTCTGCCAGTTGCTTCCTTCCTTGTGTTTTACTGACCACATTTTCATGCTTTCTTTGTCATTTTTGAAGCTTTTCTTACTGATGTACACTCCTAATTATTTCTAATCTTCTTCTCCTTATGTTACTTTTTAGTCCCGTGCTTCAACTCTCCATCTGCTTGTTCATCTGTTGCTGTGTCCTAGTAATGGCACCACTTTTATGTTTCATTCTCCCCGTGTCTTCCTCTCTGTTGGTTTCTGCCAACCATTCTTTACCTATCCGTTACCTACACCCAATGTTTCAGTTCCTGCCTTGCCTTCTCTACCTGTTCCTCCTCGTGATCATTTTGGCTTGTTTATACTTGCCCCTTTACCTTCTGCTACCCACTTCCCACTCCATACCCCTCCTACACTCCATCTTGCTCTACTTCTAATTTCTTTGTCCAAGATGACTTCCTAATTATTGCCTCTCTCATTACCACCCACACTCCACATCTCATTTCCCATATGATCCCTATCAGCTCCCACTTCAGTCTCTCTGCTGTCCTTCAGGTACCACAGTAGGAGTCCACATGACTGCAGGTAATCCATCTCTTTTGGTCTGCTGTCCCCCATCTTGTAACCTCATGCTTTAGTCTACTAACCAATTTATATTCTATTGCTGTGCAAGTGTTTTAATATGGCCTTTTAGCTTTATATTACCTAAATGATCACTTTACTATGGCTTACATTTCATCATTTTTTTAATTGTGAAACATAACTCAATCATAACAAACACATACATACATACATACACACATGCATACATACATACACACACACACATACACACCCTTTCTGAACATAACATTATTTCAGCTTACTCACCAGCATTGCTGCGAGACCTTCTAAATAAAATCCTTGCTGAAAATAACATCCTTGCTGAAAATGAAGCGAGACCTAAATAACATAAAGCCTTATCGAAATAAATGAAGCCTTCTAAGCAAAAGTAAATCCGGCTGGTTTGTTCCCGCTCACAAAAGCATTTGAACCAGCCGGAAATACGTGCGCGGTGAGCTCCAATCCGACTATCTGGTAGTCCTGATGAGCGGACGTCATAGCGCAGCTAAAGCACGAAAAAAAAAAAAAAAAAAAAACAAGTGAAAAAATAAAAAGCTACCCCCCTTCTAAATAAATTGTACTGAAATCAGTACAGTGCGTATGCCTCCCGACGTCCCTGATTTCCACACACCTCATGTTAGTGCTTTGTCACACTTTACAAACTTTCGTATGTTACATATTTCATGATACATTTTGTTATTATTAATAAAAGCAGTTCAGTTTCTAACAACAAGATATTTGTAACAGGAATTTTCAAGAAATACAACTAATATTTTTAGCATTTATCACACAGACTTTAGCCTGTTTATTTCATATCCAAGATTGTGTGTCAATATTTATTCTTAACACCCCAGTATTACCTATCCTCTTTCTCTAAACTCAATTGACTTACTCCTTGTGCCACAGAGCTAACTAGTTGACAGGTGCAGTTTCTTCAATCAGTGCTATCCAGGGTGCTGATGACAGTGCAACAACACTAGGCTTGCTTGCTCTACAGAAAGCAGCCCAAATCAAATTTTTCATTTTTGCCTTTAGATGTGAAACATCATTGCACACATATATATATATATATATATATATATATATATATATATAAACTAACACAAATAAAGGGTATATCTAACACTGGACAAAGTGCTTGCAGCATTTACCTGACACATTCATCATTTTCATATCTGGTTGCACATCTCAGATAACATTTGTGCTACACATCTTGAGGCTTTCATATAATGGTAATTCTTCAGGAAAGAGATATCCAGAAGATTAGAGTAGATGATTATTGACAAAGTATATGCAATTAATAATGACATAACAGTTTAAAATAAAATATATTACTGTCAGGATGACTAATTAAGAGATCTGGATAAGCACTCCAGGATATATGAGATGTGTCCAAATTCCTCATGTTAATGCTATTCTGATCTCAAACTTTACAAACTGTCATATGTTACATCATCCATAGCACATACTGTTATTAGTAATGAAACAAGATGTGTTTCCCACAATGGCACATTTGTAACAGCAATTTACATGGACTGCATGCAAGATGTTTAGCTTTACATCTTTTCCCTATTCATTTCATATACAAAATTGTGTATCAGTATTTATTCTGAACCAACTTGTTAAAAATATCTGGAAACTGGATTCACACTCTGCACTATTTCAGCTCACATCAGTTACACATTGTGCCACAGAGATATATAGCTAACAGGTACATTTTCTTCATTCAGTACTGTCTATAGTGCTGAATGAAACAACATAGCACACGTTTCAATAGCACTACTGATGGCATTCAGATTAAATTTGTGAGTTTTTACCTTAGAATGTGAACTGTTGTTTACTCTTTACAACTGCTGACAGTCAGCAGTGCACAATGCCAAGAAGCTTGTAAAGGATGAAGATAAAACACAATAAAAAAAATTATAAAACAAGGATTTAAACCTACCTTTCTGATATTTCCTCTACTTTGCTGTCTTGTAACATGAATATATCCTCTGTAAACATCAATACTTTTACATAAATAGCAGCCTCTCTGGATATAAGCAATCAAACCATTGCATTAACAATGTACATTTGAAATTGTTTTCACTATTTGGCACAGACACAGAAATATATTAGGCAGATAAAAAGTAGATTACATATACTCACTGTATAACATTGTATCAATTGACATTAAAGGTAAAAAATTGCCAGTTTTTGAAAGTTGTCCTTTGTAATGTGTCAGTAGTTTTGTGGATGAATGAGATATTGGCAACAGTTAAGTTAATACTTACTCTCACAATAGTACACAATTTTTATTTGCAATAGTAGAGTTACTTTCTTTTTGTTTCCTGAACAACATTCTGTTATCTTTGGCTTTCTGACATGAATGCAATGTCATTTGGATTGATTATGACATCTGTTTAAATGGGTAAGGTACATCAGTAGAATTGCAGACAAATATTTACTTAGAGGCACAGCATGGCCATAAGCACTTAATAAAAATGTTATGACTGTTTATTTATTAAGCAAGTAAATGTAATCCCTTACTATTTGGTAACTCTCTTCTCCCTGAAGCATGCTCATTAAGTGTATATCAAATATGAAAATGTGTGAAACACTGATTATTCCTGCAGTCAGACTAATTGTTCACACTAAGCCCTTAACAAGTAATACTTCTCAATGGTCATTCTTGTAGAGCTATTGCATGTGCACAGAATTGTGAAGGTCCTCAGACCATGTTTACCTGCCCTGCACTTAGTACAGATTGTGGAATTCATGAATGATAAAGACTTCAGACTTGATTTGCATAGTCACCATGCTCAGAGGGCTGAATCTGCCATAAATAAACATATCATGTTGGTGAAGAACTGGCATTGTTGTAGGGGAGACTGCTTGGATCCAGTGAGTTGTATACTACTATTTGACTTGCAATACTTTTTTCTAATTTAAGAACTAATTTGCTGTACAGATATGCTGTTTTTCACAAAGTTATTTATTTTCACATTACTGATGGACTAAATTTCACAATGGCATTGTTTACTGGTTGCATTGTTTTTCTATTGCTATTGGGATAACCATGTATTTCATGCTATTTCTTTAAATTAAAATTATTTTGGAAGTGGAATGTTGCCTGCCATTAAAAAACACTTTTCTCTGAGAATCTGAACAGTTGCTCCAAACATGTGTCATATCATTATTAGCAATGTCAGGGGGGATTACATTTGTAGCCCAACAAATGTGCTAAGTCTGTGATACATATCTGCCTGTCATCAACACAAATTAAAATCAAAATAACTTTATTCTTTCTTGACGCTGCTATATAGCATAAAGTTAAAAAATTGTTATCCTTATATATTTTTATCGGTGCTTTCCATTTGCTTTTTTGGAGGGAAGTTAGATTTCTGTATTAACTGTGTATACTCATAGGGAGTCCTCCATTTTAATTTATTTCATGCATGATGTCTGAATACATTTGTACATGTTTCAGTTAGCATTCACATTTTACTTAATTTCTTTTTTTCTTCTTTTTATGTTTCATGTCATAGAGGGCTATAGTGCTCAGGACATCTGCCTCCCATAAGCCACCATATACAGATGTGGATAATAAAGTCATCATACAGGCTCTAAAGCAACATGACTCATCCATGTTAGACAGAGGCAGACTTGGCAAGTCCTCTTATGACTGTATCTGGGATCAGGTAGACAATGATATGAATGAAATAGGAGGACATGGTCATGATTTACAGAAAATCAAACGCTGGACCATCAATATGATAAAGAATCTAAACATTGAGTGGCTGCAAATGCCTAGGAATGGATAGCTACTGATGGTGGTCATGCTACTCAACCACCACTGACTGAAGCATAGGAGTTACTGCCCACTGTCAGAGATCCAGACAGCTCAGCAGCAAATTCCCTTATAATCAGTGATGGTGTGGATGTGGAGGACAACCAAAGTGTATCTACTGCAGAACTTCCAGGTATGCCATCTAAGAAAATCATTTCTCTTATACATACTTGTACACACACACACACACACACACACACACACACACACACACACATATATATATATATATATATATATATATATATATATATATATGAAGAGAGAGAGATAGTGAATGAGAAGAGTGGGGAGAAGAGAGGCTGTGATAAAGAGAATGATGGTGGGATAGAAGTAAACTAGATAGTAGACTTTTATATAAAATACTTATTATGCTGATATAAAGGGGATTGCTTTCTGGTTCTAATGTCATTTCCAATATAATGTTTATCATCTGTGTTTTATTGCTCTTTCTTTTGTGTAGGCACATCTTGTACTGATTTTTGCACAACCACCTTCACATGGTAAGCACACATTGTTTTTATTCATATTACTTCACAAAACGCAGATTTATGTATTCAGGAAAGTCAATGTTTAATTGCATTTGCATCGACTGTTGCTTAAATTGCATTTTATATAACATAACTTTGATCAGTTTTTAATCTGTTTCTCTCATTGTTATGTTGATTACATGTTATCATAGGTGATCTTGCTACCGGCACTGTGGAACTCCTATCTCCTGATGTCAGAATATCAGTAGCCTCTGATAATGATGGTAGTGATGAAAAGTCACAGTTTAGGGGTTCACTGGGTCAGTCTGACACTGAGATTGTGCCTCCCACATCCCCAGTCCATATTAAAAACACAGCCAGTTAGCACATGCATACTCAGGCCACGGAACCCTCGAATATAAGACAGGTTGTAGATGACACAATTGATCAGAGAAATATGGTTACTCCAGTTGTAGACCTGGCTGAGTCTCCCCATAGCCATCTTGAGGATGAAGTGCCACGGAGGGGTATATGTGCTCATAGGAGGCCTGTTACCTGATTTTGGTACATCAGTAGGTGTCATGCTACGTATGTGTAAGGCCATCTCGAAGTCATAGGCATCTTCTACAAGAGCCATGGAAGAGACAGTGTGACTACAACATGTTTTGCATTCTGACATGCAATATTGTCTAAACCACTTTCTTGGACAGGATAAATGACACATTAGATTGGGCAGTGTCTGCAATGGAATGTTTGCAGGAGGGGCATCAGTATTCACATGGCTAGAAAGCTACTACATCATTAGGTGTTAATTGATGTGGCCATGTCAGATCACTCTCCCATAGTGGCACTATTTTCACTTGTCTATCAGTGATTTAGGAGTCCTCGTCCAGAGATGGTAGGCCAAATGGTCATAGCTGTGGATGTAGTCATGATGAGAGCTCATCCAGCAGACATTGTTCACATTCAAGTAACACCCTGACTTTTAGCCAGGGTCATAGAACTAGCAATGCAACTCCTGGCAGAGGTAGTTCTCACTGTCCTGGGTGATGACACTGAATTTACTACTCTACAATGCATGGCTCACTCCTGTCCAACATGTCAAGATGTAGTGCTAAAACTGTGCTCGATTGTACCCATGCAGAAATACATACACATTAAAAATCATCTTGGCCATACCACTTCAACACACACACACGCGCGCACACACACACACACACACACACACACACACACACACACACACACACACACACACACACACACACACACACACACACTCACACACACACACATTATATAAACATTACTGCTGACTATAAATCGCTTGCTACTGGCATCTGAAAATTGTAGAATTGCTGAAATCTTTCTTATCCCACACATATGCTTAATTCATTGGTGTCATTCATGCCCTCCTGTTCTGTAACCCCCCCCCCCACACACACCTTGTGCAAGAGATAATGACTGCGCCCTGCCCTTTGCACATTTCTCTGTGACTTTGGGTTAACTATGTGTAATGTACAGAATTATACCTCTCAACTGTCCAAATTTCCCAAAATGTCCAGATTCTTTACTCGTATTTTTTGGTGTGTTCCTCATAAAATTTGCATTTTTTTGTAACAAATCAGTGAGGATTGAATTCACTATATAATGACAGTCATTTGAGTTTCAGAAATCATATCCTTTGGAAAATGTATGGCAACAAAAGACCTTTTACTCTAGCATCTTTCTAAATTTATAAGAGCAATATTTAAATGTTTTCCCTATTCTGGGGGTTTTGCCCCTGTTACTTTTGGCTTTATACAAACATTTTGAACTAAGAGGTTGAGAGAGAGCTATGCACAGAATGGATAACAAATGCTTACCTAGTCAGACACTTGTTTCCATCAAATGTATTGCAAAACATATGTAAGTGATAATTTTCCTTCTCAACTGTAAATTATTGGTTATACACATTTTGACCCTTATTGCATTTCCTGTCTTATTATCAGTAATGAAGTCAATATAGATAGTTAATAATTGCCTGCTGCTATACTTGTACAAATTATGCTAACACTGACCTGCTCACTGTTGCTTTATGTACATTGGTCAATTGAAATGTGTGATGCTCAGTACTGGACAGAATTATGCATGTATATAGCATAAATCAGTCAGAGTTAATGAGTTAATGCTTACATTATTGTGCATTTGAGCCACATTTCATCTTAATGACATACATATTTGCATATAATAGAAATAATTTATATATATGTGCACACACACACACACACACACACACACACACACATATATATATATATATATATTTATTTATTTTTTTAATTCAGCACTTGTTAATACTCTACTACTAGATGTCTCCTTGAGGGTGACTATTTGTGTGACCTTAAGATATCAGTTTTACATTTAGGTAGTAATTGTGTGTGTTACCCTTTGCCTCTTATCTACATCTGCCAGCATCATATGCAGATGGTGGGTCTTCCTCAGATTTCTCTTCTGAATCTGCTAGAGCTGCTGACTCTGCCTCTGTCCTAGGAACTCTGGTCCTGGGTTGAAACTTTTCCTGAGAATTATATTCTGCAATATGGTACAGACTGTCAGCATTTTGGCAGAGGTGGCTAAATTGTATTGTTCCAGTGCATAGCCATAGCCTGCATTCCCCACTAGATCCCCTTGTGTTAATCACTCCAAGCAAACCTTGTGTACATGTCATAGGTTTATGAGTCATGGAAACTGTCAGGGTTACCTGCAATCACTTATAAATGATCCCTTGAGCATTACAGACAACCTGACAGTTGATAGAGTGGTATCCTTTCTTGTTGAGGTACCACCATATCTGTTCACCTGGTAGGGGTTTTATTTTTATGTCTCTGCAATCTATGGCACCCAGAACTTATGCTATGGCATAGAGTTGTTACATGGTCATTTCTTTCTCTTCTGGGGTATGTGGCAAACAGTTATGATTTCCTGCATGTTATAGCATTGCATTTAGAAAATGATGTAAAATATTAGAGCCTGAGGCCAGTGACACCACTAATATATCTCACTTGGCTCTTGGGAAAGTACCTGCAGCTAGTATATGTAATGCTACCCATACCTTTGTTTCCACTGGGATGGGATCTCCTTGATTTCCCTGGGTCTTCAAGTGAGGGCAGCAGATGTTGCATATTTCCTGTAGTGTATCCTTGTACAACCTGTATCGCTCTACACGGTGCTGTCGTTTACTCTATCAGCATACTGTGCCAACCAACAATGTAGTGCCCCACCCTCTCAGCTCTTCAATTGAAGAGTCATGGAAACTGTTCACAACAAAAAAAGTCTGCTTTTTCTACACATGGAGTGCTACAGTGCTCTGGTTTGATCACAAATGCAATACATTTTTTTAAAAGCCAGAATGTATTAAAGAGTGATTGGGATTGGCAGATTGCACCTCTCCAACACTATGCACTTGGGACAGTTTCCCCCTTTGCTCCCGTCTACCTATGTTACTGACTCTACGATTTCTGTATCATGCAGTCCATGATTAATCAAATGGGGTCTAAATACTTTACTTCTTCTCTGTCGAATTTGTGCCTGTTACACATACAGGTTAACAATGGTGGCAGCAAGGTTAATGATGGCGGCAGCAACCCCTAGCATTTTTTAAGTGTCTTGGTGGTTTTATTCAAAAGTGTTTTGGATTTCAGGGCAAAAGGAAGCACTAAGTGTATATGTTCTGCATCTAGCTTAATTAGCATGCACTCCATCTATGTATGCCTTCATTAGCATATTGTGCTGCTTACCCTTGTTTTCAATGCATGCACAAAGTGCAGACCTGCTTATGAATACCAAATAGTGCTCTGTTGTTTATTCGTCACACACATGATCGCACCACCAAGTGCAGGTGTTCAATGAATATGGTCCCTTAAGTTCAAGCAATTTGAAGTCATCAATATTTAAGAGTTAATTTATATAAACCCAATCTGTTCATTTTTTCCAGCAAATGAAAAAAAAAACTACTTACTCTATGATTCTTAGTAATATTCCTTGCTATGTGAACACAGAAACTGATTAATTAACTTAATGATTATTTTGTGAGACATATATAAAAGAAAAACAGATGAAGGAGTTTAATATGTGTTGGTTTGTTTTCCTTTTTTCTCCTGTTTCTTCAGTTCCTTCACTCGTGCCCTAATATTTGTATTAGAATATATAACTGTTAGAAGGGCTGTATTGTCTTTCTAAAAATTATTCCAATTACCAGAAAATGGGAAAATGGAGTTAATTTGACCATATATGATGCTAATATCCAAGACATTATACTTATTTATTTATTTGTTTATTTGTGTATTTATTTCATTTGCTGACCAGGAAAGTCCATTATATTTATTTATTTATTTGTTTATTTGTTTATTTATTTCATTTGCTGACCAGGAAAGTCTGGCTGGGTCAGAAACCCATTTTCATAGGATGCCTGGGGATAAAAGCTCTAACAATGACAATAAAATACAAAAACAGTTAACATTATAATCAAATTAAAGGATAACATATATACATAGTTGCAAGAAAGTAGAAATAAAAAGTATAAAAATACATAGTTGCAAGAGTTTATGTCCATCCTTATTTACATAAGGATGCTTAAAAATATTTATACAAATGTTGCAGATAGTTACTAAACAGAGAAAGGTTTTACGGTTTGATGATGAGAGGTGAGAACTTGAAAGAGCACATAAGTAGTCAATAAGGTAGAGGAAGAATCAACAGTTACTTGTAGGGTAGGTTATTAGGGGTGAATGAGATGTGTTACATTAACAGCTTCAAAGAAATCAAGCTAATTTCTGATTGTTGGATGCCGTACTAGACTGAGGGGTTTGTGAGATGAAAGTGGAAGGATTCAAGTAAGTAGGATGATAGAGGAGGGTGGAAGATGAGTGAAGAGAGGGACAAAAAAACCTAGCAAGGTGGAAAATTAGATGTTAGCTGTTGGGCATGGGCAGGTCCAGGAGTTATGGAGGTAGTGTTTTAGTGTGAGTTTGAACTTTTTGGAGTCCTCTATACTGGTAATATTATCTGGTAGGTTGTGCCAAAGTTTAGCTATAGCATAAGAACAGAGGCACTCACCAGCTCTTTTGTTGGGTTTGTGTATGTCTATGAGTTGTCTGCTGCCAGATCCAAGGTTTCTGGTGGGAATATAAGTGTGCAGGATAGATTTTAGGGCTGGAAAGTTATCTGGTTTATATATTAGTCTTTGTATAATGGAGAGTTGTAGATAGTCAAGATGGTGGGGGAATTCTAGTCAATTGAGCTCCTTTGGAGCATAGCAGTGGTAAGTATGATATGGTGAGCTTGTGGCAAATTTAGCAATTTTATAATAACAACCCTGGAGTTTGGTTTTGAGAGAGGTGTGTAGATTAATAGAAATGGGAGCACCACAGAGTACAGAGGGGATCAGGTAGGTATTAGCTAGTGCTTTTTTGGTGTCTGAGTCCATAACGTTTTTATATCTATAGAGTGTTCATAGCTTGAAATTAGTTTTTTTTTAATGGCATTAAGTATATGTTGGTCAAATGTGAGTTTATTGCCTATGGTGATACCCAGTAGTTTTGCACTAGTTACAATCTCCATCTCAGTTTTGTTGTAGGGCTAGATTTTGAAGTCGGATGTGTTAGTTTTAGAAGAAAAAAGTAAAAGTTTAGTTTTGTTAGGATTTAGTAATAGTTGTGCATCAGTTAGCCATGATTCTATTGAGGTAAATGCTGTCTGTGTTTTTTGGAGCAGGTTGGGCAGATTGCTAGATGAGGATATGATTGTGGATTCATCGATGTATTGGATTAGTGTGCATTGATAACTGGCAGCGTGTAGCTTATTTATCAATATGATGAAGAGGAAGGGTCCGAGAATGGATCCTTGTGGGACTCTGGTTTATTGGTCTGGTATAGGGATAGACAACTCTGCCACTTTACACATTTTTGTCTATTGGACAGATAGCTGCTAAACAATTGCTTGGAGGGTGGTGTACATCCTATTGCTATAGTTGCTGAAGTAATTTGTTGTGTGAGACTGTGTCAAAGGCCTTTGATAGATCTAGTAATACTACTGAGGTGTGTAGATTGGAGTCCTTAGCTTTATTTACTATATCAGTTAAAGAGATAAGAGTTGTTGTTGTACTATGACTAGGCCTGAAGCCATGTTGGGTGGATGTGAGGAGATTGTTATGGGTAAGGTGGTTTTGCAGTTGTATATGTATGCCCATTTCAAGAAGTTTGGATAAGTTGAAAGGATAGAGATGGATCTGTAATTTGTAAGGTCATTAGATTTACCTCCCTTGTACAGAGGAGTTATGATTGATTTCTTCCAGAGGGTGGGGACATATGATTCTGAAATAGATTGATTAAGAAGAATGCTAACTGGGTAAGCGATATAGTCTGCTGGAAGTTTTAAGTATTTTGGTGGAAGATTGTCTGAGGATGACAAGCAAGCTTAAGCTTAAGGAAAGGTTTATAAATGCATGTAGTAGGTACTGGTTGTAAAGAGAAAGAAGGTATAGTAGGATATTGGTAGAGGGTAGATAAGGTATTGTTGTTGTTATTGGTTGTTTGGGGGGGCATTACATTTGTTATCTAGACATGTTACATAATTGATGTTCATATTATAGATGTTTCCAGTTTAGGAGGATATAGAGTCTTATTTAACAATTTTTGCTTTTCTTTGGTTGTCGCTCTCTGTAGCACTGAGGGGGCTACTCTTTTTTTTCTTGTTAGTTACTTCAGAACACTTGTTTTACTCTGATTCCCTTTTTAATTAAACATTACCCCCCCCCCGTCCATATATCCTACAGTAGAAATCAGATTATTATTATCATTTTATGCTGCTTCCTCTAGTATGTTGAATATTTGAGGTTGTGAAGATAAAAATGTTTTAATTGTTCCTGGATGTTGTAAAAATAATTTAAAGTTGTTGTTCTTTAGGATATTTATCAATGGCCAACACTCCTTTCTTCTTTCCATAGTCTAAGTTGCAAAGCCATTGTCAAACCAGATATTATTTCATTTCTTCTTTACTGGTGATTCTGACCAGGCAGTTCTGAGGAATAATTATGTCTCCAAATATGAAATACAGTTTACTACTCTTTAATAAAGAAATGATACATACAAACAATGTTTCTCTGGTGTTAATGATGTACCAAATGTGTCCTGCACATCTTGAAGCCAAGGTAAAACAGGTTTGACAGCCAGTTTAATATAACAAAAACAAGAATAAAACAAATACAATAAAATGATTGAAATATCTGACTGTATATCTGCTCATCGAAACATGGTCCCTTACAAGTAGATTATGTTATCCTGTAGCTCTATATAACCTGAGCAAAATGAAATTGGCTCTTCTTCATGAGTTATCCTATTGTTAATGGAACTTGAACATGCCACCTATGTATTGCTGTTGAGTGCACATATAGGAAAGAAATTAGACCTTATATGATTTATAAACCATATCTGACAACTCTGGAGTTGCATTAAACTCCAGAGCAAAGCAGTACATTAAACTTCCTGATACCAAGTATAACATATAAGATCTTAGGCTGCAGAGACTGGAAAATGCTAAGGCAGTATTAGGAAACTAATTAGAACTATAAATATAAATTGCTTATGGTATAGTTTATTTCAAGTGTTAACTGATTTTAGTCATAACTTATTGCGAACATTAGACACATATTTTTGCATTAGGATGTCAATAAATGCATTTTTTTCAGATTATGCTGAAATTTGTGTCAGGAAATTGGGCTTCTTAATGATTCCTTCCTGGACATTTTTGGACAGACCTTTGCATACAAGCAGAAATGACTTTACCAAAGAGCAGTTTGTTACATTTAAACATTACTGCATTTCTGAAGAACAGATGGCAGTGTTTGCAGGGAATTCCCTGCAATATGACTCAAATGAGTTGGTGTTTGGTCTGGAATTACCCAGGAAATGCTGTTATCCTTAGCAAATGGTGCAGAAAATTATTGTGCACCCTCTAGATCAGCAGCAGAATCATTTTTTAAAGATAGTTGTTGAAGTTTACTTTTCTGCTGCATATTTGTTCAAACTTAAGTCTATGCTAAACAGGTACTTGATACATGCAATTAGAATAAATACAAAGATAAAATCAAAATATAAACACAATATGTGGACAAATATAAATTATATTTAAAAGCAGATGATTTGGGTTTTATGAATTGCATGCTTGTTGCTTTGTTTACCATTTTCTCTAATCCTGTCAGACAAGTTAATGAAGTCCACATGTTTAAAGTTCAGAATGAAAATAGTTGTGATCAAAATGTTCCAGGAGATGCATTTGAATTGGGGAAGATCTCTAATTCTGACTCTAGAAGCTGAGACAACTGGTTGAGCACTATAAGCAGGAAGGGCTCACCAGTGCAGAGCCTTGTATGTTAACCTTCATATTCTGTACTACAGGCCATGTGTCTATTGCATTGTGCCAGGACATGTGATGAAAGTTATCTTGACAGATTGTAGTTTCCAAAATAAGTTAGTCTACAGCTTATTAATATAACTAACTCTAGTCTAGGTAGAAGTACAAAACAAAATTCAGTTGTCTGCCTCTCAAGGATATGACCTAGTTTAAGATAAGATGTCGGTATCTGATCACTGCAAACACTGGGAGCTATTCTTAAGCAATGTGCTCCATGCCTGTCTCTGTGATGTAAACAGATGGAGCCCTTCGTGTGATAGAGGTAGCTGATATTTAACTAATGGTCCTTGCACAAGGAGGGACAGAAATGAATCATGTAGTTCAATTACCTCTCCCAGAAGAATGTGGATGGTTGTGTGCACCTCCTTTCCTAGAGAAGACTGGGAGAAACAATCTCATGTGCTTTGGATTTGGAGAGTGATGCTACAAGAGAGAAGCATTCCTTGCAAAAATGAGAACATCCTTTACATTCGAAAACTACGATGAAATATGGACACGGGGTTTTAAATGTAATAGTTCTAGTGACGGGGGCTCAACATTCAGCTACGTGCTTGTGTGTTTACTCCTGTGATTTTATTTTGGTGTTCGCGGAACTCTCTTGTATGCTTTGCATACATTTCAGTATCCACGGGCACTGACAGGAGTGATTACTATTAGAGGCAGGCTGTACTAGTCAGCATTTTAGGTTGCGTTACTGTAGTGGACATGTTCACGCCTCCGTGCAGCGCTTAAACACGCCTCCTGCACTCGTGCACATTTCCTGTGCACGTGGATGGTGCGGCAGCGCACCTTCATTAATATGCATATGGTGTTGCTCCACTATCACTATGTCACACGCTCGGTGCAAGGCTAACACCATCCTTGTGCCGAGCTTCATGAATCCCTGGGAATATTTTAATCCATTTGGGTTCAAGGCTCAACTCTGTGAAAAGGGACATACTGCATATTACAAAAAAGTAAATAAAATAAATATTGTATTAAAAGCAAAATATAAAAAGGAATGGAAAGCAATGCAAAAACCTAAAGGGAAAAAAGTATACATGGAGAGTTTAAAATTCATCAAGAGAAGACATTAGTTTAGAAAATAAATGTGAATGATATTGAATATGAGAAAAAAATGTCTGGTACAAAAATATCATGATTAATCATTTTTATGTATATCCATGAATAGATGTGGAGGAAGGTAAGATCAGGGCAATAAAAGCAAGAATGGAAAGATGTCAAAATATAATTGAATGTCAGAACTTTTTGTGGATACTGGTAATTAGGAAATTGCCAGTTAAAGCAAACATGGCATATAAAAGAAGAGATCAAATGTGGAATTATTGTAAGGAGATTAAAATGTCTGAGCATGTATTCTTAGGATATAAAAGAATTGGAAGAATGTGGAAGAAATTGGGAGAGGCAATTTATTTTGAGGACTTAAGGGGGATTGAAGATGTAAGCATGGACGTTATTGAATGTATTTTTTTTTTGGCAGAGATAAGAACAAAGAATATATATACAAAACAGATAAAAAATGTTCAGTGTTATATAGGTTGCATGGAATCAGAGATTGAAAGAAATAATGTTTGATGAAAAATGGAATTTAGCAAAAATATTGGAAAAGATAAGATTTTGGTTGTGGAAAATGGGGTGAGTCTCACAAAGTATAGAATGAAATTAAATTTGTAAAGCATGAAGAAACGAGTAAAGTATAAAATATTGTAAACAATGAAAATAGTGTATATATTGTAAATACTGTGTGATTAGTACATCTTTTAAATAAATGACCCCTGCTCATTTTAATAAGTGCTGAGGAATTGTTTACATCTGCTTGAGCTGCCACTAACTCAAGCAAACGGGACCTCTATTTAAGGTCTCACCTGAAGCACAATGCACTCAGGAGTGCAGAGGTATACAAGCTTTCTGCACACTATGGTTCATGTGCTG
Source organism: Protopterus annectens (assembly GCF_019279795.1). NCBI lineage: Eukaryota > Metazoa > Chordata > Ceratodontiformes > Protopteridae > Protopterus > Protopterus annectens. The sequence continues at coordinate 209,818,865 of NC_056732.1, read as the reverse complement.
AGAGCTGGGACTGCCATTTGTAGATTTGAGCAGTAGAAATGATCACCAGTGTACAACAGACTGTGCCTGTCTTGTGAACTGTGCACAGGAGTGTTTTACAAAGATTTCTGTGCCACATACTGTACAGCTGATAATCTGCAGCCTACAAAACAGGGAAATGTATCCCAATGTGCCTGAAGATGGGGATGTTTGGTAGGATATTCCTGTCCTTCATGATGCTACCTTTAACTACTGTATGATTTAAAAAGCACCCAGTACATTAGCATGATCCTATGTGATATGACTCCTGCTGTCTGGCCAGGTATAGGGGGGTGGAGTGATGCATTACTTTTCAGCATGTTCTCTGATGGCAGTGTCCTACAATATGGCAGAAATATTTTTGGGTTCCTTCTGCATTGTAATATAAATCCAGGATGAGGTAGACAGAAGCCTGTCAGGGATTGTGTGCACAACTTACCATGAGTCACACACAAGCACGTAGCTGAATGTTGAGCCCCCGTCACTAGAACTATTACATTTAAAACCCCGTGTCCATATTTCATCGTAGAGTTGATTTTTATACCAAGTGGAAGCGAAATGCAGCATGTTTGTGTGCTGCTGCTCTTTGCTAAGCCTAGCCCAATGGTTAGAGCATTCGCTTAATATCTACCCATTTGCGGTCTGAGTCATCCTTGTCTGGACGGCCCAAAAATGAATGGGTCTAACCTGGGGCAACCTACCATGTCTGGAAAGATAAGTATTTGTGTATACCTATGTGCGTGAAGTACAGCATGTGGAAGACCAAATATGCTAGGGTTGGCCTCAAAACCATAATGGTACCAGAGATATGTAGAGTAGGCAATGTGTACTGCTGTCTGTGCCATGGGCTAACAATCAGAGAAGGGATGGATGGTGTGTATGTGGATTTTGAAGGGGGTGTTGGGTAATGTAATAATCCACCAAGGGGAGACTGGGTTGGATGTACAATAGGTGAACTGTAGGTGTATGAGGGAGCAGTGGGAAAATCCAAAAGGAAACTAAAGAACATACATTCACATCCCCAATACACCCTGTCAGATCATATTGCAGAACACAATCCCACAAACATATGAATATTAAAATGTACGATACACATGTACAGAAATGGCACCAGCTCACACCACATAATGGTTTGGCCTGAACTGAGCCATCCAACCCCTACACACCTGGATACATAATTGAATACCCATCATCCCCTCCACAGCACACCCCCCCCCCTTGCTGAACGTCCACCAAAGCCACCCATACTCGGGCTGCTAGCTTGGGCCAGCCATATCTGCATATTGTGCCCCCTACCCACATCTAGTAGGCAGTCTTACCCTAAGCAGTCTCAGGCCTGCAAACTAGGTATCCCATGCATGTATAACCCTCCCTCATTTTCACATAGCCAAAAGAATGGGGTTCATCGGCGTCCACAATTTTTGGACATCCCTCATGGGATAAGTGTCTGTTCTCAAGATTAGACTTGGTGGCACAATATGATTTCCACCCCCGTTGACATCCAGACATAAGTCGGATTAGCATTCCTTGTCCACAACCCTGCTCAGCCTCCACCCGGTCCTGCAGAACCTACGACCTGGGATTAAACACCTGACCATGATGCACGTCTCCCCACATGCATTATCGGGAATATATACCTTTCACATGTTCCCAAGAAGCTTCCCCATAGCCATCTTCCAAATAGTACACGTCCACAAATTGTATACCATGTCCAGGTTCCACGTCGTAATGATGCACACAACCCCTGTATACAAACAGTACAGGTCCCTCCCGGATGCGGGTGTTCATATACATGGCCATGTATAACCTCAGATATGTAGTCATATATCTATAAATGTACATACTTATATTCGCATAGCTACACATCACACATACATGCATATAAGTAGTTGTCAAGTATGTGTCCTTTTCATAAATATGTATACTTGCAAATGTACACATATGTCTCTCAGAAACATATGAACATTAACATGTAGTATACATATGTACACCAACCGACTGTCACATTTGCTGCCAGTAGTAGTCATATATCCTAACTACCATCGACGCAGAATGTATCACGGATGTTTTAGTAGTCAAACCAGTGACTATGGTGTTTCTGTTCCTGGGTCCAAGCCATGCAAGGGCTGCTAATTTTATATAATTCCCAGAATAATGGCTGTTGGATATAGGGTGATTAAGGCACTTTCAAGCAGACGTAAGTGGGTATGTGTGGCGGTAAGTGGAGGTCATTCAACAGTATGGGAAATGTAAATAAGCATGTAGGTGTATATGCATGTGTATGTACAGACAGCTATATATATATATATATATATATATATATATATATATATCCATGAAGAATGAACATGGTCACAATAAAGCATTCATAACGAACGTGAAGGAAAACAGCAGCGGAACCCCCATATTATTTAGTGCTGTCATATCAAGCTGGCCAGAGGTGAGCAAAGCTCCTGCATCTCCAACCACAGGTAGGATGCTAACAGTGGAACTATCTTTGTCCATGTGCTAAGTCTGACTTTCAAACAGGTACAGGGCAGTCCCAGTCTCCAGTCAGACGAGCCGAAAACCAGAAGACTATTTGGACACCCTGACCATTATATGAACGTATGTTCCAGGACTATAAGCTTGGGATGTCTCAATATACTTGGAGTGAGCCAACATACGGGACGTGTCTAGAGCAGTAGGGTGTAGTGTAGTGGTGTGGTGTTTTTCCAAATGGAGAATGGATGACTGCTGTATTAGTGAAGTGTTGCGGCATGTGTTCGGATAACTATGAACCACGGGTATACATGAAAATTAAGCAGTGGTTAGAGCATCCGCCTAACAAGCAGACGTTGCCGGTTTGACTGCACCACACACCATTTATGATGCAGAATCCGTATACAAGCATAATCTGACAATTGTATGCTGTATAATGATATAATACCATTGAAATATGAACTGGAGTGACATATCACAGTAAGAATGGAGAAGGTGTTTGCATGACGGGAAGTGGCGGTTAAACATGGCAAAATGGAAAACTGCTGCTGAAATGTGTTGTACTCACCCTTTGTCCAACGGTCCTTGTTCTGCCCAGCAACACAATAAACTGCCTCAGCAAGGCTCGACGCCAGGACCCTACACACCACAAACAATGTGATTTACCACTAAGCCATGGCAGTTATAATTAACTCTGATGTTATCACAAACATAGCAGACAGCACAGTCATTCAACAGTATGATCAAAGAAAATAATCATGTAGATGTATATGCATGCTTATGTACAGATATATATATCTGTACATACATTGTGTGGAGGTATATATATGCGTGGAACAAGTCCAGGTAGTTTGTACTGTGGTGTCGACCTTTGTGTTCTACACCAACAGATAGCATGCTGTGTCTGCAGGGTATCCATTGGTCATTTGGCATTGACTGTTGCTACATGTCTGCATAGCGGGGGGGGGGCTCCGTACTGTTTCTACATTCCTACACAGGAGTGGGAGGGGGCACACCTGACTGTTGCTATAAGTGTACGTTGGATGGGGGAGTACACCTGACACCGGTACACATTTGCTAGGACTGTACTGGTATGTCAGGTACTCCATTTCAGTGTGCAGTCTTACCTATTGAGCTGGCTAGAGGCAAACCAGTGTACTACACATCTTAGCTTTAATTACCAACATACTAGTTGCTGACTTCCTAGGCTTCACAATTTACATCCAACTGCCTGCCCTGCTGTAGTCTGTCTGTGTGGGTCTGGGGGAGAGGTTACCCATAGGGCACAGTCAGAGGCCATAGTACAGCATTTGTTTGTGTCTGTCTACACCTGTCCTGCTGGCTGAGACATGTGTGGGTCTTATGGACACACATGTCACTCAGCCCATTACCTGTACTCGGTTTTGTCACCCTGTGTAGTACTGGCTACTATGGTGACTACAGTATGTGTTACAGATATCATGGTGCCACTATGGGTGTCTACTGTCTGCTGCCTTAACATTCAGCCTCCCAATTCTCTTGCATGCTCACATCCATACCATAGCTACAGGTAACAACACATTCTACTCCATATGGCAACTGGTAGGTTGATTGACTTACCTTGAGGGTATGCCAGACTTGAGGATAGTGCTGGAGGGCTGCCTATGTTGGATGCAGATAGTACACTCCCTATACATGGTTGATCACAGGTAGTATCATGTTTGGCATTCATTTTACTGTCTGTGCGAGTCAGAGAGGGTGTCATTCCCTGGGTCCCTACTGTGTCAGTGCATATGCTATGCATTGCCTCTTTGCCAAGGCCAGGTCATACTGGGCATGCCTCCTTCTGCCTACTAGGCCAGGCTCAGGTTGTTCCCCCTCCGAGTCACTTTGTGCCTTTACAGGCCTTGGCAATGGTGGGGGAGCTGTGTGGCCCTGCCCCATGCTGTTCCTGCTGCAGCTATTTCTGCAGGATCATATTGTGTAGCATAGCACATACCATAACAATTTGGGTGCATGTAGCTGGTGAATACTGCAAGGCTCCACCGGATGTGTCCAGACACCGGAACCATGTCCTGAGCAACCCAAACACATGCTCTATTATATGTCTCGCCTGTGCATGTGCCTCATTATGGTGTTGTTGTACAGGCGTGTGTGCATTTCTGATGGGTGTCATCAGCCACGGCTCCAGTGGGTACCCAGCATCCCCCACTAGGTGACTGTAGGGGATGTCTATATCAGCAAATCTGTGGTACAGCTGCATCAGATGCCACATTTCTGAATCATCATAGCTTCCAGGGCAGCCAGCACACACATTCATTAGAATGCCCTGGGCATCACATATGACCTGGCAATTGATGGAGGGGATGCCCCTGCGGTTGATGTAGGCCCTACCCTGCTCACCGGGTAGTGATTTTTTGCATACATGCGTGCAGTCTACAGCACCCACTTACCCCAGGGTAGTCTGCTATTTGTGGAAGGGACGCATATTGCTGGTCAACACCTCACGTGTGTTGAGGAAATAAATGTGCTCACTGGCATGTGCTGACATGGCATCCAGGAACTGGTGGAATACTCTGGATGCTGATGCCTGTGAGATCCCCATGATATCCCCAGTTGTGGTTTGGGAGGTACCTGTGGCTAGTATATGTAGGCCTGCATATACCTTGGTGTTCACTGGCATGGGTTCCCCTCGGCCAGTTTGATGTGTCAGGTGTGGCCAGCACAGCTCAACAATTTGTGTAGGAGATCTCTGTCCACCCTATAGTGCTCCACTATCTCCAGCTCATGTAGCCCCTGGTAGGTTACCCTGAGTCTGTACACTCTTCTCTGTCTCCTCACTGTGGGTTGTTCGGCAGCATTCACATCCTCACCACCCTCAGCCTCTTGCACATGTTGTTCTATGTTGCCTGCTGCAGCCCTTCTCATTTTGTAGGTTTGTTTGTTAAAATGTTCCCGCTTGTATACACCGGTGGTGTAGAGTGTGGAAAAAACAGAGGGGAAGGTGTTTGCTTAGTTTATAGTAGTGTTCTGGGCTGGGCTAGTCTGCTGCCTCTGTAATTGGCTGATCCTAATACATTTCACCTGTCAGCTCTGCTAGTTCTCCTTGATTACTTTCCTACTGCTGTTTTCCCTTCCGATTGCCCTAGGCAGGTTTAGACACAACCCTAGCTTAGCCATGCTAAGATGGGAGCAATCCCGAGCCACAGGGCTCCAATCCACTTACAGTATGCCTGACACCCCCCCCCCCCATGATGTCACCTATATCCAAGTCTTGCACCTGGCTATCTATACGCTTACACTCTTGGGACCTGCCTCACACCCTGGGGAAAACAGGGATACACTATCCTTCACCTCATTTGCATAGGATTGCCTGCTAATGCATAGTTACATGTCCCATACTGAGCTTCCCCAAAACTAACCACTGCTTACCATTGCGCACATCCACACACACCTGCTCACAACTGCTTAAAAGTGCCTAACTCACTCCATATTTAACAGCCTTTGTTCTGCCCAGCAACAAGATAACCGGCCTCTGTAAGGCTTAAAACCAGGACCCTGCATACCACAGCCGATGTGTTTTACCACTAAGCCATGTCAGATATACAGACATTGGATGTTATCAAGAACATATCATCCAGCACAGTCATTGAACAGTATAGGACATGTATTCCATTACGTAAATGTATGTGTGTTAATGTCTATATAGATATATATTTATATATATATATATATATATATATATATATATATATATATATATATATATATATATATATATATATATATATATATATATATATATATATATAAATATATATATATATATATTTACACACACATACATAGATATAGATTATATATCCCAAGAACAAACCTTGTGACACCAAATCATTAGAAAAGAATGAAAAGGTAAACACCAGCAGCTCCTGTATTATGTACTGGTGTTAATCCAAAGGCAAGTGTGTTTCTGTCTGACACATGGGCTCAGACTGTATTCTGGGTAATATTAGGGTTGCTGACTTTACTCACCAGGCCACTTGCCAAATGTATGGGTATGTCTTGCCAACCCAGTCTTTTAGCTGATTGTGACATATATGGCCACTATATAGGGAAACTACAAAACACGCTCCTCAGCACATCCAGTGGCTAGACACTCACAGCCTCCAACACATAGGGTATGACTGACAAACACACACCTGCTATGCCTTGGAATAGAACATCTATCTGACTACTTTAAAACACTGCAGCATTACACAGTTACAGAATGCACTACCAAGATTACTGGGTCACAGCAATCCCAGAGGTGTATTCCTAGGTGGGTGACATCATCAGCCTTGCCAAAGTTGAGTATAAGAATTGTACAGAGTGTGAGTACTCTAAAAAGCATTGTTCTGTCCACAGGCAGATGGACACACACACACACACACACTTGGCATGTCTGGGATTAGAACACTGACCTAACTACTTTATCACACTACAGCATTACGCAGTTACAGAACACACTACTGAGATTGCTGGATCACAGCAATCTCAGAGCTGTATTCCTAGGTGGGTGACATCATCAGACTTGCCAAAGCTGAGTATGGGAATTGTAGGGTGTGTGAGCACTCTAAAAAGCATTGTTCTTTCCTCTGGCAGCTGGGCACACACACACTTGCCATGTCTGTGATTAGATCACCAACCTAACTACTTTATCACACTATAGCATTACGCAGTTACAGAATGTGCTACCAAGATTACTGGGTCACAGCAATCCCAAAAGCTTATTCCTAGGTGGCTGACATCATCAGCCTTGCCAAAGTTGAGTATAGGAATTGTATGGAGTGTGAGTACTCTAAAAAAGCATTGTTTTGTCTACAGGCAGATGGACACACACACCTGGTATGTCTGGGATTAAAACACTGACCTAACTACTTTATTAAACTACAGCATTATGCAGTTACAGAACACACTACTGAGTTTACTGGGTCACAGCAATCCCAAAGGTGTATTCCTAGGTGGGTGACATCATCAGCCTTGCCAAAGTTGAGTATGGGAATTGTACGGGGTGTGAGTACTCTAAAAAGTATTGCTCTGTCCTCAGGCAGACGGACGGACACACACACACACACACACACACACACACACACACACACCAGTGGTGGGATCAGAACACCTGCCTATTTACAGATCACTATTACAGTACTACGCAGTTACGAGTTGCGCCACAGAGATTACACATTCCAAAGCAGTCATCATGACCTTCTAGGATTGTGGACATCAACAGAGATGCTGACAGTTAAGATGTACATAACTGTGAACCTGTGTGTTTAACGTAGGAGTCCATCCTGAACAGGAGTATGCCCATCTGTGGAATGGATGACTGCTATCACTATACAGGGTTACAATGGCCATGCTCATACACATAGAAGCACATAACTTACACAAGGTGTCAGTGGGCATGCTCGCACACTTAGTAGCACAGGGCTGTTTGGGATGCACTCTGATTCTAAACATGGAAGGCCACAGTGGCCATGCTCATACAGTTAGACATACAGAACATGTTGTAATGGACTCCGGTGTGAGTAGTTGTCATTGTTAGCAGGAACGCCGCACTACATATATCTGAAACTGGTCATCTACACAACATCTGCTGCTGCTGTCCATCACCTTAGATGTATCAGTCTATACCAAGCACAATACTACCACTCACAGTGATGTCATGCTAGCAATGGCAACTGCTTGACCAAAACAATGAGCCAATGTCCTGCTGTAATTACGAGGTTGTCCGGTGTCTGTCATTCTGGGATGACATGACTGACAGAAGACAAGCCTTTGTCACAGATCACATGCATCCATGATTCAAGGGAATGGTGATAATACCTAGGTCGCATTTGCCCATATAGTGCCATTCCAAGGCAAATGTCCTAAACACAGGATAACACCCTGACACCTAGAAGACAATTGCATTGTATGCTTATGCTAACCAGTGCTAGATGTGTTGCTGCCATAATCACAGCTGCTCACTGTTGAACCTACAATGTGGAATACTGACATCTGTGCAGTGAGAAACACCTGGCTGAAGGCTCTGTAGTGCACAATAGCACTACCACCATATAGCACAGAACCAGACATGTTGGCCATAACACAGGTATGGACCACTCCAGGTGGTGGTGTCCCAACATTCCTAATGGCTACTCACATGTACAGACCAGCACTCCAACATAAGTCATCACAGATGAGCCAGGTGCAGGTCACAGTGTCAAAAGCTGCATTCTAGGATGTAATCCTCAGACACCACCATGTCCTCAGACCACTGACACACATCCATACATGTGGTACAACACCAAGTAACCTTTGACTGGTGGACTGTACCTAGCCCTACAACTGTGCAGAGTACCCATGTACTGACACAGTTGCATTATGTGTTATGCAATGCAATGATACCACTCTTTGTAACCAGGTCAGCTGTACACATACCAGGGTCCCTTGGATATTGGCAGCATTTAACAGATGACTGTTGCTGTGCACCATTCAGTGTGTACACAGACTGACATGAAGCTATGATTGTACAAGATGTTTATGTGGGGAGGAGATTGTTTTGACATTTGTGTAGGATACGACCTGGGATGTAGACAGGTCCCATGCAGCCTGTATGCATGGCATTAGAGAGTGCGGCTTTTACCTGCATAGTTGTTATTAAAGGGGCTCTGTAGTGTACATGGATATATGAATGTGTACCTGTTGGGGGGGCAGTGTGTTTATGTTATCCAAGACCCTATCTGGATGAACAGGTGCTATTTCTATAGGTGCAGTACTTCTCATGACATAGTGCTGCGAAGCACAGCAGGTCTTGTTGTTGCCATTATGTTTCATGACACAGCTATGGAATCCTCTGTGTTTGGCCTCATAATATGTGGATGATTAGTTTCACAGTAGCTTTGCGTGGCATTATATGGTGTATCTGCATCTTATTGCGGCTGACCATGGCTCAACTTCCACTCATGTGTGTTGACTCTTGCAACAGTTACTACCTTCTGTGGTACAGTTTAAGGCAGGTTACCACCGGTTTGCCTTCGTGTTTATGTTTGTTTGAATCCTGTTTCTGTTTCAGTGGCACGATCACTGCACATATGTGAGTGCCTAAAGTGCATTTGTGTAGGAACCAACATTTGCACATGCATTGTACATCTGCATGGGTGCCATGACAGTCACCACTTTGCTCTTAAGGAGCATAACGTTGGCTTTGAAAACTGACCATGTGTGGCATACTGTTAGCCCTGTTGGTGTGACTATGGTGATCCAGGTCATTGGTGCTGATGAAATCCAACATGCATTGAGCACATGTGTTGGTTCATAATGAGTCTTCCCAGTTCATAATGGGATAGTTGAGTAGCCATGATTATGGTTTCCTGTCTCAAAACTGGTATTCCCCATTACAGCACATTGACAGTTGGGAATTCTGAGGCATGGTGGATGGTCTGTCACAAGGTGCAATTTGGATTACAGTTTCGCGTAAAGGTAGTTGCTCAGCATAATGCATCTTACGTTGTGCAAGTGCAACTTGTGTGAGGGGTGTACATATCCCTCAGGAAGTTAGACACACCTGTGGCCCATGTATTCCAATAAAGGATGATGGCCAAAAGGTGAGGTATGTGTTATAACATGGTCATGCAGAGGTGCTCTCCAAAGCATTGAACCATATCTCAATCACTGCACATATATGTTCTCCATGTTTCAGATTGCCGTAAGTGAGTCCATATTGAGTACCTGATTTGTATCATTGAGTAGCAAGACTCACAGTTTATTTCTTTTCTGTCCCTGTTGCACCAGTGGACTTTCACTTGAACCTGGCATGATGAGGGCACTATAGGGGAAGCATGGGCTGTTGCCAGTATCCAGATTCTCAGGGGTGACAGGTGCAGGCCCTGTCTGGCAAAGCATCATGGTCTGTCAACCATGTTATCCCAGGCAGAGAGATGCTGGATACTCTTTGAATTACACCAGTATATTTCACGATTGTGGAATACAATCCTTGTCCCTGTACTGCTGCATCATTCTGACCAATGGCAGAATGCTACCCAGGACTTAGGACATACCTGCATGGGCTACAAGACCTGGCAGTTCCTACATGTGTCTCTATGCAGTCCAAGCTACTGCATCACAGGTCCTGCACAACAACTAAGAATATGCTAGAGACATGTGTATAGTTCTAAAGGTGGTCTGAGTGTATGGCTATGTGGCTAATCATGGCAGACAGGCAGTTGACAGTATGTTTGCCCTCATATAGCTTGGTGTGTAACATAGTGCTAGGGTTTGCGTTCACAAATGAGTACTGTTGGTCATGTTTTCGGTCACGTGTTATGAGGTGTGACACAATTATGCAAACTATGTCATACAGTCGTTGTATTTTGTTGTCTATCTATTCCAACTTGGGAGGCCTCTTGCTTAGCCAGATGCTTAGAGGCCTCTGTGGATGTTTGTGATATCTGGTGGAATGTGTGTGTGTCCTTACTGTGTTCTGGTAAGGGTATGTGTTGGTTGTGGTGATGAGATGCATGTGTTAACCTACACCTTTTGACTGTCTAGTCCAGTCATGGGTGTAGAATGGACTGCCTCCAAGCTCACCCCTGTAGCTGCATCCCAGACAATGTGTGGGGTGTGGTGTTAGGTGGGTTTGGCAGTGTACATAGCATAGAGATTGCATTCCCCCAGGATGGCCACATACACAAAGCTGACATTAGTAAATACCAGTAGCTGACTAGAGGACATGCCTGTATGAGCATTCAGTACTACAAGTACCATGTACTGTATTTAGTATACTTACTGCTTATGAAGATGTTTTAGACAATGATGCTCACATGTAAATATTTGTGTTATGGACGTGGCAACACAGGAACATGGTAGCTACCTTTAGTAGCAATCCCCCTCTGAGGGCCACATCACATCCTGATAGTTGATTACAGATGATGCAAGTGTGAACAAGGCTGTATCCTCTGAAGGCCACATCACATCCTGATAGTTGATTACAGATGATGCAAGTGTGAACAGGGCTATATCCTTGTCTGGGTATATACTCACATACCCAGTAGAACCATGAGCTCTGTTGGGCACAGACACCCACTCCCCACACAGAGTCAAATATCAATAGACTCTGCTGCCACTATCGACATGATCAGGACATAATCAGATAGTGTACGCCATCACCTATGAAGCAGCTATTACACATGGGCAGCAGATTCCTACATCTTACACTCCTACTGCAGATGTCACACTGGAGTTAAAGATGATATGCACCCTGTTTCATTACCAGTACTGTCAATATATTTCCAAGCAGCTGTTAGTCTGGCAATGAGAGGTTAGGCGACACAAATCTAAACGTTCAACCAGTGTATCTCTACTGTCAATATCCACTCTATGTAGGTGTGCACATAGCCATTTGGCACAGCCCTGTAACAACGGTCAGTGCAGATTTTCAGAACATGTACACATGCACAGCTGTCATTGTTTGCAAACAATAGTAGAGAGGTGGATATTAGGCAAGGTGGACTTTTAGGCAAGGCTCGTAAGACAAACTCACCACCATAAATAGCACAAGTAACCAGAAAAAGAGGATATTGTTACTCAACGCCAGAAGTCTAAACCTCAAAATGCACACACTCAAGGCACTCCTCAGTATGGAGAACATCAATATCTGTGCAGTAACAGACACCTGGTTTAAGGCTCCAGAGAGCACCCCAGCACTACCAGGCTGTAACTCATACCACACATTTCAGCCACAGAACCCAGACCTGAACACAAAGGCAGGGGTGTATCCATATTCATCAAGGATAATCACACCTACAGGTTAGTGACACAGCACGATGTATCAGAGATCATCTAAGTGCAACTGACAAAGGGCAAAACTGCAATCCAAATTGTAGCTTGCTACAGATCACCCACCATGACCCAGGACCCACATTCCGCATTTCTGGAGACACTGGGAAATATGCAGGTCCTACCAAACACCCTAATACTGGGTGATTTCAACTACCCAAACATTAACTGGGAGAACTACTCAAGTACTAACTCCCTTGCCCAGCACTTCCTAGAATTTCTATACTCAACTGGTCTACACCCCCACCAGAGGGAACAACATATTGGACCTGGTCATCACCAACATGGGTGACTGGTGTTCCACACCCAATGTCAACCCCTCGCTGGTTAGATCAGACCACAGACTAATCACTCTGGATATTCACATTTCGCCCACTACCCCAAACAAGGAAACCACTGTGAAAATCTTTTCCAAAGCAGACTTCATATTGCTTAAGCCTGAGGTGGAAAGGTTCACAGTCCCCACGTCAATGGACACTGCTGGCCAAGATGCTGAAACCTATACAAAGGCACTCTATGATCATCTGCAGGAGTGCATGGATCATGCTATCCCAAGTCAAACCTAGACTCACTCCTCCAAGAAAAGGAAACTGGTCTGGTGGACCCCTGCCATAAACAGGCTCTACAATAGAAGGAGGAAACTAGTACAGATAAGAGAGAAATCCCTAGAAGGACAGACATCCCTGATCAGTATCAGCAAGAAACTAGGATCCCTCATGAAACCATCGAAGGCTAGCTTCAAAAGACAATTTCCCAAGGACCCTACAGATAACTACAAAGCATTCTTTAGCTATGTCAAGAACCTAAGTGGGAACTCTCAAATCTGCTCTGAGTTGGTGCAGACTGGCACAACATACACTGAATCGACTGATATTGCCAACATTTTGGCAGACAGGTTCAGTGCAAACTTCACACCCCTCTCAACCCCTAAAAGGCCCATAACCATACCAGTAGAATGTACGGCGCCAGCAATCACTGACACACAGGTTAACACAGCCTTATACAAAGCCACAAACACAGCCTCAATGGGACCAGACAGTGTCCCAGGCTGTGTATTACAAGAGTCCAAATGAACTAACCCCTCACCTAAACACACTGTTCAAATCCAGCCTCTCTAGAGGCTACATACCTACAGAGTGGTGCACAGCAACAGTTATCCCACTCCACAAAGGTGGCACCACAATGGACCCTGGGAACTATTTCCCTATAAGCCTGACTAGCCTGGTCTGCAAGACTATGGAGCGCATCATCATGGAACTCATTAACAGACATTGGGAACCTCAAGACACTCGACCCATCTCAGGTCAGCTTGATTGAGTGCAGATCATGCCTACTGAACCTGTTTGACATCTTACAGTCACCTAGACTTTAGGTGTGGGGTGTGGTAGTTCACACATACTACCTGGACCTCGCCAAGGATTATGACAACATTCCCTACTCAGGTATTATTTATAAACTCACCAGCCAGTACATACACCCATACATCACAGGTTGGGGTGCCAACAGGCTTACACACAGAACCCATATTGTAAGCCTAGCAGCCTCCAGGTCCAACTCTTAACCAGTCACAACTGGTGTCCCACAGGACTCAGTCCTGGGTCCCCTACTGTTTGCCATATACTTCTCAGAGGCACAGGCAAACACAGGTGGACTGCAGCAGACCATGTTTGGTGATTACTGCAAACTGGAAGCCATAATTGACAGTACAGCTTTCACAGATGTCCTTCAAGGGGCCTCACATAGACCAACACAGGGTGTCAAAGTTATGGCCTCCAGCTAAAGGCCACAACCTGCATGGTCATTCCATGTTGGGAAAACTAAACACCCACATATTAACACATGAGTGGCAGTCACTTTAATACAGATGGGGTAATGGGTATGTTGGGACTACATTAGATAGTGATCTCTCCTTGGACAATCATATCTCCAAAATAATTAGGACATCCTTCTATGTAGGCCATCTGATTACTTAAGGGTTCACATCTAGACATACTGAGATTACTGTGCCCCTTTACTCATCACTCATTAATCCCATCATCGAGTATGATAACCCATTTGGGATGTACCTCAGACGATGTATCCAACAGCTGGAAGGTCCACGAACATACTTTGCCAAGAGGATTACTGGCCTCAGACATATGTCCTGTGCTGCCAGACTGAATGAACTCTTGCATTACTCAGTGGTATCTCATTTACTCAGAGATGATCTTTGCAGGCCAACAAAGCCATGTCCAAGTCAGGCTTAATGGATATGCTCCACCTATGGGAATCCATGTCACAGTGAGCCACACACTGTAATGAGCTACACCTTGCCACAACCATAACTGGAAGATGAAGGAGTGACAGATTCCTGTCACAGGTACTCCCCATGCTTTGAAACTACATCCCTGATTACATTATATGGAGCCCCTCACTAACACACCAGGGAAACCTTGCAGAGTGGATGGGGAACAGTGGATACACCGCAGGGATCCCACAATTGGCTCTGCTCCACAGAGGGACAGTTATTTAATCAATGGGGTGGCGACAGCTGACACATTTTGGCTAGGCTTATGAATGGCATCGGGCAGTTAGCCATGTACCTACCTATGTACCTATGAACCTATACATACAGTATCAGCACATGCTGATAGCTTAATTTACTGTTCAGGTGTTGACTTACCTTGTGCCAATAGTGGTTGTGTGTGCAATAGTTGAGGGCTGCCTATGTAGGATGCACACAGTAGACCGCCTATACATTTCAATTTACTGGGGTCTTGTGTGTGTGCCATCCATGTTTACTGTGTGTGCAGGTGGAGAAGGGTGTCAGTCTGTAGGTGCCTACACTGTCAGTGTGTGTGCTATATGCTCCCTCTTTGCCAAGACATAGGCATACTGGGCATGCCTCCATCTGCCTACTGGGGCTGGCTCAGGGTGTTCGTGGTTTGAGTCCCTCTGTGCCTGTAGGGGCCTTGGCAATGGTGGTGGGCTGTGAGGGCCTTCACCATTCTGTCCCTGCTGCTGCAGCTGTTTTCGCAGGATCATATTGTGTAGCATGGCACATACTATGAAGATGTGGGCACACGTTCCTGTAGAGTACTGCAAGGCTTCACCAGATATGTCCAAGCAACGGAACCATGATTTCAGCATCCCAAACACACGCTCTATGATGATTCTGGTTTATGCATGTGCCTCATTATGGCGTTCTTGCATGGGTGTGTGTGCATTTCTGATGGGAGTCATCATCCACGGTTCCAGTGCATAACCACCATCCCCCAGCAGGTGGCCATATGGGATGTCCCCCCGGCAAATATCTGATACAGCTGTGAGGTATGCCAGATGTGGGAGTTGTGATAGCTTCCAGGGCTGCCAGTACACACATCCATGATAATGCCCTGGGCACTGCACATGACCTGGCAGTTGATGGAGGGGTATCCCTTGCGGTTTATGTATCACGTACCCTGCTCACTGGGTGGTGACTTAATGTATATGTGCATACAGTCTATCGCACCTAGTACCTCCGGGTATTCTGCCACGCGGTGGAAGAGATGCATATTGCTGGCCAACTCCTCCTGCATTCGAGGGAAGTGTATGTGCTCATTGGCATGTGGTACCATGGCATCCAGGAACTGGTGGAGTACCCTGGATGCTGATGCCTGTGAGATCCCCAGGATATCCCCATTTGGCCTTTGAAAAGTACCTGTGGCTAGTATTCTCAAGCTTACACATACCTTCGTGTCCACTGGGATGGGTTGCCCTCTGTTATTTCTAGCTCTGAGGCATGGCCGGCACAGCTCAAGTTGCTGTATGATGGCCCTGTCCACTCTGTAATGCTCTACTATTTCCAGATCATTTAGCCCCTGGTAGATTACCCTGGGTCTGAACACTCTTCTATTCCTCCGGTGCCTGAGGTGGTTGTCAGCATCATCCTCCACACCACCTTCAGTCTCCAACACATGCTGGTGAATCAAAGCTATGGCAGCCCCCAACATATACATATTAAAAGTTCCCCATCTGTATACACCGATGGTGCAGAGTGTATGGGAATACACAAGTGTATGTGAGGTGCTTTCACACTTTATACTATTGTGCTATAGATGCTGCTGATGTCATTGAGTGTGTATGTGCAATTCCAGCTGCAGGGTATCTTAATTATGGGTTTTACAGTGAGTACTGCAATTGTGGGGCCTTTGGTGTTGAATTATGCTTGCCTGCCATGATTTATCTGTTGCCCTTTAATTCACTTTTCAACCCGAATCCTGTCCCATTGACAGGCATGCATCCAGCTGCTGGCTTTCTTATTTTGTACTTTCCCTACCCAGGAATGTGTTGCGAAATGTGTTATGTAGCTGATCTACTGCAATTTTGCTTTGTTCCGCTGTGATAGTACTGTTTTTTTTTTTGCAGTATGGCATCTCCCCTTTCCTGTTCTGCAGGTAGTGGCTAGCAGCCTTGTTAGCTGTTGTCAATGGCCCACTGCGGATTCCTAGGTGTTAATTATTCATTTGTACTCCAATTTCCATGCTGCAGCATTTCCTTATCTTTTTCCCATATCCTTCCTGTTTCTGCTCAGGTGTGTGCAGTGCACAGCCGTTTACCAGGTTTACAGTGCATTTTCATCTACGTTCACATGCACATTCAGTTACCTTGTGTGATCTCAGCTAAGCAAAGCTATGGCTACTTCAACACACCCCTACCCTGCAGCTTTGCTTAACAACAGGCAAACCGGGTTAGCAATGCTCCAATGTGCTTACAGCAAAGGTGGCACACCCCTCTCTTGATGTCATCTTTATCTCCAGGGCACACCTCAGTGTTGTAACACTATGCTGTGAGGAACATCCTTACACCAGCGGGGAATTTGTGATTCACTATTACTCCTCTCATTTGCATGGCAATGCCTACTAATTGCTAGTTAACATGCAGAACACTGTCACAGCCCCTTAGCAACCCTTGCGCCATGGTGTGGTGTAGCATGCGTGCCTCTAACTATTATGGGGAAATCATGAAAAGTGTTACATTGTAGTTTTATTCCATATAATTTTATTTTCATTGTGATCCCCTTTGCGCACCGATGCCCTGCGCTTTAACTTCGCATTAGTGTGGGCATAATATTAAATGTTCTTTTTCATATTTTGTGCATGTTATTTTATGTCAATGGCTATATATTTAGCCATTGGCATATATTAACAGTATAATACATGTGTTTGGTCCGCTGTCATGGCTCCGATTTTATGTTTGCAAAATGTAAACCTTTTTTCGGTTAACATTTCTGCATGCTTACACTATGCCTGCACCACTTCCCGAATCGCTATATACCTTCATTTGCATGTTACACTGCTGCACATGGGGTGATTAGCATATAGGCACCGGGAGCTGTGCAGTCATAGTTTACGCAGGTAGTTCACATGGAAACAGTTCATACTTGAATCACCTGGTGGCCAAATTTGGTGTTAGATTGTTGATGCTACGCCTGCACCTGGCACAAGCTTCATGAATCCCGGGATTGTATATTACTCTGTTTCATATTTTAAAGGCAAATTAAATAATCTTGCTAAATATATCATTTTAGCAATTAAAACTGAATGTATGAAGTATACTTTTTTGAATGATAATTTCAAAGTTCCCCTTAACTTAAACATATATATGTCTTATTTTGTCTAACATCTCTTGTCATTGTAATTCTTTTTTTTTCTTGACAAAAACTTATTCCTAAAACTATTTCATGCATATTGAACTTGATCTCTTCTATTTTTACGTTATGTCCTAAGCCTTTACTCTTTTATTTCAGAACAACCCTATTACATTTACATTCCATTTAAATCATTTATTACTTTATCCATTCCTTCTACATCTTTCATGATAATTATAATATCATCTGCGTAAGATAACATAATAGGTATTTCTATACCTTATTTCTTCAGTTAGCATACATCCTTCATTTGATTTCTACAACTTAATAACACATTTATTACCAATGTGAATATCATACTACTTAATGGACAGCCTTGTCTTATGTTACGTTTTAAAGCTTTATCTTACTTAATCAACAATTTGGTAAAACATTTACTGAATTATTTTTATATGCATAATACACACATTTTTTTATCTTTTCACTTCTGTTATATGATTGAAATATTTCCTACAGTTTTTCATATTGTATAGCGTTAAAAGCTTTCTTTAAATCATCTATCATGGACTTTATCATGGACTTTACTTGTTCCTGACCATTTATCATATCATTTATCAATTCCTTGATTTTTATTAATAACTCATGACTTCTTCTACCTTTAACACTATATATCATAGCCTCTATTACATTATTAATTTTAAATTCCAATATTTTCTGAATTAATTTCATAAATATTTTATAATCTGTATTATTCATTGTCTCTGGTCTCCAGTCCTGCATAACACATCTAAATTTCATTACTCCTCTACATAAGGCTTTGTAATTGAGTCCTTCTTTTAACCATTCATTTAATACAGCTAGAAAATATTTATTTTGCCACTCTGTCAAGCCTTTATGCATTTGATATTATATCCCATCAGGCCCTGCTGCCAACTCCACATTGACTATGTTTAGTATCTGGTCCAGTTCTTCTGAAAGTATATCTTTTGCTAACTCTTTATTATCCTGTGTTGAAAACTTCTTTACCTTCCAAACCTTTTCAAATATCTGTCCCTCAACAAACATCTCATCTGCATAATCTATTACTATTCCCATTCTTTTCCTTATCTTTTCTGTATTAAACCTAATCCAGCTTTCATCTCACACATTAATGTTTAATCTTCAACTAGCTTACCAAATATTGCAAAAGCTCTTCCTGTTTTTTTTGACATATCTTTGTTTATATAACAAATGCTTATTTTTTTCTTGATTCAGGTTTAATAAAATAGTGTTTAGTGTTTCTTTCCAGATTAATATAACTTCTGTAATTTGTCTCTATAGTTTTTTTACCTTATCTTCTTTTTTCTACCTTTCCAAATGACATTTTTGCATTTTTCTTTAAAAGCAATCTACCATTCTGACTATTTTGATAGACATTACACATACCAATATAAGTTTTCCAAAATTCCATTACTATTAATTTCCTTTCCTCATCCCATTTCTTTTCATTTATTATTTTTATTCCTCTTCCTATCTTTATGTATTCCCCATTTATTCTTATTTCTAGCCAACTATCCAGATGGTCTGAAATCCCTGTTTATAACACTCTTTACTTAATTATTTTCATCCCTTGTGATGCCAAAAATTAATCTATCTCTGTTCTATGATCTTCTCTTCTATAAGCCTATCTATTAGATTTCCATAGACTAAATTTATCACACGTTATTACCTCAAACAATATACTTACACAATATATACAGGCCCTAGGGCCAATAGCCTAGTACCTACCTATGAACCTGTGAACCTATGAATCGTCTTTTTCTTTCAGCTTTTCCTGGTTATGGGTCACCACAGCGGAACTCCAGTCTGCTAATAATTGGCAGTAGATGTTTTATGGGTGCCGAGGTGCCAGCTCGATGCCCAACCTTAAACGAAGGCATGCCCACTCGACCACATGTCCTCCCCTGTGGTTAAGTGACATTTGAAAGACATGTATATAATGGGCATGCCTTAGTTGAAGGTTGGGAATTGAGCTGGCACCTCGGCACCCATAAAAAATCTACTGCCAATCATTAGCGGACCGGAGTTCCACTGTGGCGACCCCGAACCGGGAAAAGCCAAAAGAAGAAGAAGAAGATTCATAGGTTCACAGATTCATAGGTAGGTACTAGGCTATTGACCATAGGGCCTATATAAGCCTAGTCAGAAAGGTACCCTGGCTTTCGCCACCCAAAAAAATGATTTTCTCTGCCCCTGTCGAGCAGAGCCACAGAAGTGATTCCTGGGGTGAATTTCCTATTTCCCATCCAGTCATCAAGATTTTTCTTGAAGAGTGCTAATGAGGAGCTTTGTTTGATATAGATAGGTAGTTTGTTCCAGAGTATGGGAAGTCTCTGGGACAGGAATCTATCCATCCAGCATGTTCTGTTTATTGTGGTGAAAAGGTTTATGTCCCTAGAGCATGCAGCTTGGAGAGATTGGGATTTCTTTATGTGGAGCATGCCCAACAGCTCTGGGTTTGACATAGCTTTGTATGTTAGGCAGAGATAGCCTCTGAGTAGGTGATATGCAATGTAGTAAAGCTGGAGTTTTTTGAGACAGTCTGTTTAGGGCATCTGTTTGAGGCCGGTAATCCTCTTTGTGAGGTATTTCTGCGGCCTTTCCAGTTGTTGTAGATGTCTTGTGAGGTACATACCAAAAGGGACATTGTACTCTATAATGGGTCTAATGAGTGATGAGTAGAGGAGAACAACGACTTCTTTTTTCCCGGAAGAGAAACCTTTTGTGATGAGGTGTGCCACGTAGAAGGATTTTCTGACTACTGTGGTGATGTGATTATCAAAGGAGAGACTACTGTCCACCTGTGTCCCAAGGTCTCTTATTATACTTTTAGTGTTAAGTAGACTACTACCTATGTGGTAGTTCATGGGTACAGAGTTTTTACCAAAGGGGATGACAATGCACTTTTTGGCATTGTGCTTGAGGCCATGCCTTGACACCAGGCATCTGTCTCAGTGAGGTTCTTTTGTAGGATGTCCACATCGTTAGGAGTTTCGATTATGGCTCCTAGTTTGCAGTCATCTGCAAACTTTGTTAGCCAAAGACCTTCTGTGTTAGACCTTGTAATTCAGAGAAGAAGATACCAAACAGGAGAGGACCCAGGACTGAACTGTGTGGTACTACAATTGTCACTGGTCTGAAGTTAGATTTGTAGTCCGCTAATTTCACAGTATGGGTTCTGTCAGTGTGCCAGCTGACAACCTGTCTTGTGACATAGGGCTTTATAGCTAGTTTAGTGAATTTATCTTTAATTCTAGAGTGGGGGATGGTGTTGAAAGCCTTGGCAAAATCTAGATAGGCTGTGTGAACCACCTTACCCTTATCTACGGCTCTGGTGACTGCTTCAAAGAAGTCTATCAGGTTTAGAAGACATGATCTGCCTTTTACAAACCCTAACTGGGTGGGTCCAGAGTTTGTTGATTACCAATGCTTTTTTTATAAGTTCCATGATGATACATTCCATGGCCTTGCAGACCAGGCTCATCAGGCTAATGAGGCGGTAGTTCCCGGGGTCCATGGTGGCTCCCTCTTTCTGGAGTGGGATAATTATCACTGTGAGCCATTCAGTGGGCACAAAGCCTGAGGTGAGGCTCTGATTGAACATGGTACTTAGGTGTGGTGCCAGTTCATTCTGTAGTTCATGTAGAACGCAGCCTGGAATGTTGTGGAATGTTGTCAGGTCCCATGGATGCTGTGTTCTTGGCTTTGGAGAGTGTAGTTTTAACCTGTGGATCAGTGATTACAGGAACTTTGCATTCTTCCGGTTTAGAGATGGGCCCTTTAGGGGGCGAAAGGGGGGTAAAGTTAGCACTAAACCTATCTACCAAGATGTTGGCAATATCACTTGATTCTGTATATTTTGTGCTATTGAGCTGTAACTCAGAGAAGATCTGAGTGTTGCCATTGAGATTCTTGACATAGCTATAGAATGCTTTGTGGTTGAATTCGGGTCTATATTATAAGCGCGAAAGACTTTTTCAGTGAATAGGAAAACAGCTACACATATTGCACGAACTGTGAAAACACTGAATGCCCTAAACTGCGAAATTCAAAATCTCGAATTGTCATAGTTGGCCAACCCCATCACACGCTACATACTACCTACCCAGCAAAATAAATAAACCACATACATACACTAAACAAAACTCTACTTCTATCCCTACACTAAACCTTGCTTACATTACTATCTATGCACTTACCTTAACCCGCACCCTAACCCGAAGGTCCGTAACTATAGCACACTTACCTTAAGGAGCTATACCACAGAAGGGCCAACTATGACAATTCGGCATTTCGAATTTCGTGGTTTAGGGCGTTCAGTGTTTTCGCTGTTCACGCAATATGTGTCGCTGTTTTTGTATTCGCTGAATAGGTCTTTCGTGCTTATAATATAGATCTGTTGTCTTTAGAATCAGTGAAAATTTTTTTTCGTAACTGTCTTTGGAGGATTTTATGAGGGATCTTAGCTTCTTACTGTGGCTGACCAGGGAAATCCTCCAGTCATGGGATTTTACTCTTTTTTGCAACAGTTTCTTTCTTCTGTTGTAGAGTTTTTTTATGGCAGGGGACAACCAGATTGACTTCCTTTTTTGGAGGATAGCATCTTGGTTCTGTTAGTGATAGCATGATCCATGCACTCATGTAAGTGATTATAAAGTGGATTTGTGTAGGATTCAACAGTCATACCTCTATTGTCCGCCTGCATGGGTGTCTTGAAGTTTGCCACTTCTTCCTTAAGATGTGTGAAGTTGGCTTTGGAGAAACTTTTTACAGTGGTTTCCCTAATGGGGGGTGGGAGCAGGATGTGGATGTCTAGGGTGATTAGTTTGTGGTTAGATCTGACCAATGAGGAATTTACCTCTGGTGTGGAACACAGGTCCCCCATGTTGGTAATGACCAGGTCTAGGATATTGCTGCCCCTGGTGGGTGTGTAGATAAGTCGATCCAAGGCATTGGAATTTATGAATTCCAGAAAATGTTGAGCAAAAAAGTTGGTACATGAGTAGTTTTCCCAGTTAATGGTGGGGTAGTGTAAATCACCCATTATTAGGATGTTGGGTTCTACTCTAATATTTTCCAGTTTATCAAGAAATGAGGAGTGGGAATCCTGGGGTATGGTGGGGGATCTGTAGCAAGCTACAATCTGGATTGCAGTCTTGGCCAGAGTAAGTTACACTTGGATAATCTTGGATGCATTATGCTGAGCAACTAGCCTGGAGGTGTGGATATCTTTAATGAATATGGACACGTCTCCACTTTTAGTGTTTTGGTCCAGTTTAGGCGGCTGAAAGGTGTGGTATGAATTACAGCCTGGTAATGCAGGGGTACTCTCTGGAGCCTTGAACCAAGTCTCTGTCACTGCACAGATGTCAATGTTCTCCATTTTAAGGAGTGCCTCGAGTGAGTGCCTTTTGAGGTTTAGACTTCTAGCATTGAGTAGCATTACCCTCAGACTTTGCTTGCTTGTACCTGTTATGTTGGTGAATTTGTCATTTGAACTTTGCCTAAAATAGGCACTAAAGGCAAGAGCCTTAGCCAGTATCCGGAATACCAAAGGAGACAGGTGTAGGCCATCTCTGGCAAAGCATTGTGGTCTGTCGATCATAGTTAAAGTCTACCACTATTATGTCCATGTTCATGGCTACATAATCTGTAATTCTTAGAAACATATAATCTCTTTCTTTAGTAGTCACACACACATAAAGTGTTATTATTCTATACATATGTTCTTTCCATCTTAAATCCAGAATTGTTATTCTTCCCATTAACACTAAAGTAGTCTGCGGGATTCAATAACCTCTGTGTAGGCTTTGTTTGCAAGGTGAGCAGCACTGCTAATTACATATTATTTATTTTATTTATTTAACATTTGTTAACCAGGAAAGTCCAACTTGGAATGAAGCCAATTTTCAGCGGACACTCGAGAAGAAATGCTCCAGATCCATGTCTTTTTAATGTGGGAGGAAACTGGATCATCCAGAGGAAACCCACACGAATGCAGGGGGGACATGCAGACTCCGGGTAGAATGTACCCCAGCCGAGAATCGAACCGGAGAACCTCTTGCTGTGAGGCAACAACTGTAAACATGCACGGTTTCATGGCCAGCAACACTGTTGCCAGTCAGGAAACCATATAAAGCAAAACAGATAATGAACATGTTTACAATAGAGCAAACTTGGTTTGTGGGATTAAGTGGAATGCCACAATGATTACCAGAGTTTAACATTTAGTAATGTATGTGATCCAAACAGAGTTCAGGACAGTGTATACAATGCAAAGTATTGTGAAATCCCATTCCAGACATTCTTTACAAATGTTTTGTAAATAATCTGTAAGGGTAGATGTACTGCCATTTAAAATAAACAGTCAAGGAATGTGTGTGTGTGTATTGAATAGGGGCACACAGATGAATTGTAGGAATGAACACAGGGAAAGAGGACAGGTGAAAGATCCTAAGTAAAATAAACACCAGAGTTTCAATCACAGGAGAAATGAAAATAACACAGTTTGACAGATTTAAACAGATGCAGAAAAACAATACTCAACTAATCTCACTGTATTTTCTGACTTTCTAAACAATAGCTGTTCCCTACCTAACTTAATTAATACAGCACAACAAGATTAGATGCTGAGATGCTTACTTCCAAAAGGTAAGCTATTGAGCTTTAAACTTAGTGAACTGAACTCAAAACTCAGCTGAAAAACATACTATGATAACTGACATAGATCTTTATATCAGGTTCCAAACAAAACAAAACAAACTGCTGTGACAGTTCCATCCTCAAGTGCTGGCTATGGAATTACATTACATTTCCTTTACCTGGCTCTGGCACAATACAGACTCAGAGCTTTGCTGAGATCTGTTGCAGTATTTGAAAATTATAGAACAATTTCAAAAACGTCTACTCTTCCCTTCTAGAATTCTTTGTTTAAACATATACATTTAAACAGTTATAATAACACTGCTGATACATTTTTAACACAAACATCTGTACAACTCAGTGTGATAGTCAAATGACACAAAATTATTTACAGAATTGCAGATAATTATACTGGCATATGTTAAACATGCACTGTCCTACTCTCCCTGGCACAGATGGCAATACCTCACATTGCCACATATACAGCTGGGGTTGGGTGCATATTGTAAAGCTGTATAAACTGATTTGCCTGAATATGAGTGTAATGTCAGCAGAGGTCTTCAATGAGTGAGACACAGTTACAGGCTCATGGACAACAGTAAAAGAAACATGCGCAATCATGGACAATATCAGAATAATACCACAAATGATCCGATGTCTCTGCCACAACATATGTGATTTTGAGTGATCGTAGATGGTTCTGCACAAACACAGTTGTACAACTATTATGACATGTCAGCAATGAGAGTAATCAAGCACACCATCCTAACACTGTAACATCTGCTGGAAGTGTTAGGAAGGACACTGATATATATGTATGCGACATTAGGATTGCTATAGGCTAGTTGACTGGTATGCATGACAGATATATATGGCACAATCCAGATTGTCATGAATATAACACATACCATCAATATTGTCAAATGAATATAACACATACCATCAATATTGTCAAACAACTATGTGTGTACCGTGTGCATCACCAGAACATGTATCACACATGCATCTGATGTAACATCTTCATTGGTTTTCTGCACCATCAGACCACTAATAGAGTATAATGCTGCCATTTGTATATACTTCACCAGACACCTGCAGCAGCTGGAGAGACTACAGCGGTTTCTTATCAAGAAAATACAGGGCCTGCAAACCATGCCATGATGTCTGTGAGTAGACTGAAAGCCCTGTACTGTAATCTGTATTGTATAGGATGATGTGACTTGTGCCTGGCCTACAGTCCAATCTCTGATCCTGCCCTGATGGGAATATTGAACATCTGCAAATCAATTGTAGCTGATGTTATCAGCAGAGTTTGATGAGGAGAAAATGGTAAAAGCAATGTCCAACATGCTGCTGTAAAATGCTTTCTCTGATGGCAAGCAAGTGCATAAACACACACACACACACACACACACACACACACACACACACACACACACACACACACACACACACACACACACACACACACACTCCAACTGACAGCAATGGGAACAAACCCCCTACCTATCTAAGTACACCAACAAGAGAACTCTGTATTTAAGGCAAGTGCCACAGTTCAATTCTGTCTTGGAGAATGTGAGACAACAGTTTATAGGTGATGATATCAGCAGTGTCTGGTAAGGAGAAAATGATAATAGCAGTGTTCCACGTGCTGATTTAAAATGATCCCTATAATATCAAACAATTGCACAAACACACACATCTTCCACTTGAATGCAATGAGAACATAACCCCTACTTATCTAAATACACCGACTACAGAACTCTGTATTTAAGGCAAGTAACACAGCTCAAGTCTGACTTGTAGTGTGTCAGACAACAGTTTATAGGTGATGACATCTGCAGTGTCTGGTGAGAAGAAAATGGTAATAGCATTGTCCCACATGGTGGTGTAAAATGTTTGCTCTAATATCAAGCAAGTGCACAAACACACACTTCCCAGTTGACTGCAGAAAGAACAAAATCCATACCTAAGTACACAGACTAAAGAACTCAGTACTTTATGCAGGCACCACAGCACATGTCTGACTTTTACAAGGCTGCAGGACAATTTATATTGGATGACATCAGCAGTGGATGATGGAAAGAAGATGTTGGGAGGTCTGCATGAAATGGACATATAGGCTTGTGCAAGTATCAAAATACTAGCAAACCTTGGAACTGGAGTGGTAACTGCCAAATACACACATGCTCTTCTGCCTAGATAGACACACACACACACCTCCCAGTTGACTGCAGTGAGAACAGAATCTGTATCTAAGTACACCAGCTAGTGAAAACAGTACTTTACACAAGAATCATAGCTCATGTCTGACTTTTACAAGGCTGCAGGACAACTTATAGTAGATGACATAAGCACTGGATGCTGGAGAGAAGATGTTGGGGGACCTACATGAAATGGATTTGTAGGCTTGTACAAGTGTCAAAACACTGTCAAATCATGGAAATGGAGTGGTAACTGTGAGATACAAACTTGTGCTCTTCTGGCTAGATAGCCAAACACATCACAGTTGACTGCCCTGAGAACAGACCCCCTACCTATCTCAGTACACCACCTAGAGAACACAGTACTTTACACAAGTACACAAGTACCACAGCTCAATTCTAATTTTTACAAGGCTGCAGGACAACTTACTGTGGATGACATCAGCACTGCATGTTGGAGAGAAGATGCCAGGATGCCAGCATATATGAAATTGATGTGTGTAGGCTTGTACAAGTGTCAGGATAGCTCAAGTTCTGCATGTTACCAGATTGATGAGTGTGCATTGAGTGGTATGTGATGGCTATGTTCCAATGTGTAGGTATAGTTTAAGAGACAGCTTTACAAACTGTATGCAAACAGGTGTCCACATTAGTACAAGTATTTGAAAATCTGAATGGGTATTGTCATTCTAAAGATGTGCATAGTATATCACACAACATTTCTTATCAATTTATGTAGTGTAGTTGATATATTTGTCAACAAGTACTGAGAGCCCAGGGTTGCAGTGTATGGCTGCATTGTTCATATGTGACATATTCTAAGATACAACCTTCATATTTTTATGTTTCCAAGTGTAGTTTCATGGCATGAAGACTAAATGGACAGTAAACTGAACTAATACATGCTGTTATTTACTTTGCATAGCAAAACAGTGAGCAGTGGGTTTATGCAATGGCTGGCTAAGTGTTTGCTCATGTAGGATACACTTTTCTACTGCTTTCCCTGTTTGCCTATAGTTAAGCAGTACACAAATGCAAGACTCATTGCTAAAATTATGAGAGTTAGTACTGAGTATATTAAACACACTTTCTGCTTAGCTGATTATGTGGCAGGTGTATATGCATTGACACATTCCTTTTTGAGCCCAGCTGATATAGGGTTTAATCCAGGTGTTCGTAATGCATTTAAATAAATATTGATAATGCAAAGAAATTTTGCTTTACTCTATCTTTGCTGTGTGCTACTGTATTTTGATGTAACACAGTGTGTTTAAGCAGCATTGCACAGAGGTATCCACACAACTGAAGAGTCTTTCACCATTGCTTGACATTGGTGCACAATGCTAAACTCCATGCAAACACAGAAGCCAAAAAGTGAAGGGCTTCCCCAGTTTTCTTGGTACTTCTGTGTGTGTGTGTGTGTGTGTGTGTGTGTGTGTGTGTGTGTGTGTGTGTGTGTGTGTGTGTGTGTGTGTGTGCGATTCTATTTTCTGACCAGATTATAGGTGTTAAAATGGGGTAGATAGGAAAATGATGAAATGGGGAGCAAGCAGGGGGAAGAACAAAGGGAAAGAAATACAGGAATGTGCAGGGGGAGGTAGAAAAGAATCATAACTATCCATTTCTTTAACAGTGTTAACTGAAAATATGTACAGAATATTAGCAGAATTTGAACTGTTTCCTCCACAAAGAGAGTGATGACAATGAAATCACATTGCATAAACAGCTGGACCAAATCAAGTGTGTCAAAAAGACATGTGTGTGAAATGGAGACCTATGTGTGGGATGAATTTTTTTTTGTGAAACAGGTTCCCATTTTTTTAATTCAGTAAGACAGGAATGCTGGGTAAGGGACTTTGGTATTTCTGCATCAGGAAAGTTGGGTAGGTGAGGAAGCAAATACAAACAGACAAGACAATCAAGACAAGACACAGGGATGTTTAGGGACCCAAAAGGTTGGGGGACAGCTTGATTGGGGTGAGGGAGTGGACAACCCATTTTCAGACCTGTAAAACATGAAGATAGTGAGGATCTAGTCCTCATTTACAGGACTGTCATCACTGCCCCCTTACTCTGTTGCTGCTGGAGTGCTTGATGTCTTCTCCTCCTATGGACCATGAGGGAGAGCAGCCTTTGCATCTGGTGTATCCATACACCAATGGTGTGGTGCACAACTGTACACGCCAACCCTGGTACTTCCTGGCAGGTGATGAAATCCCCACCTCAACCATTACTCTCAGAGAGTACCACAGAACCAGCTGCCAGTACAGTGCTACCTGAGGGTGCAAGTAGTGCAGGGGCAGCAGAGGTAGTGCTGTCAGGTTGGGTCCCAGATATGCTAGGCATAGGTGCTGGAGTTAGAGGAGTGGTGACAGGCTGACCCACTGTGGCTGACCTACCTCTCTATGCTGTGAAGCATTTAGTGATGTTTTTGCAGATTGATGACATGGAGACATTTTGATGACTCATAATAGAAAAAAAGAGATAAGTGCTGGGGTGAAAGAAATAAAAGAGATAAAAGTAGTACCATCATATGTGACATGCAATGCACTATCACAATTATACAATTATTTTATCTCAACTATTATATTTAAGTATATGTCCTATCAATTACAAACTTTAATTATGGATTGCTCAAAGAAATCTTTGCAATGTGCATATATTTCATGTATGCTTTGTCCAAGTATACTGATTACAGTTAACAGCAGGGCTATTATATTTAAGTATATGTCCTATCAATTACAAACTTTAATTATGGATTGCTCAAAGAAATCTTTGCAATGTGCATATATTTCATGTATGCTTTGTCCAAGTATACTGATTACAGTTAACAGCAGGGCATTTATCCCTCCCGTATAGAGTTTAATTTATGTAATATTATAAAATGCAGTATTGTATAGTTGCTACGTGTTTTATATGAACCCATAGCCTTTGACTACAGTCTTACACTTCACTCCTAAAATTAGTTTGTGCTACAGACCTATGCATGCATACTTGCTTTTACAGTTAGAATATGCATACTCACTTTGCTACTACTGTACAGAATACAGAAAACTCTTTCATTAACTTTTAAAGCTACAATAATACTTCTGTTGTTCTGCATACATACCATTTGCTTCCCTCAGTCTCTCTTGTCATTCAGCATGAGCTTGCTGATTCAACTCAATTTCGGCATTAACTGTGAAAAGAAAAGAAAAGAAGAGCATTATGCATATCTGACTTGCTATTTTTAGCTTTCTATGTATTAAAAATTCTACTTATTAGCATACTTACACAACTGTGAGATTTCACCAGTTTGAAACTAAATCAACCACTGGTTGAGAGCATCTCTCTTGTACTTTTCTAGGTCATTGAAGTGATGGCTACATTATTCTCCAGTGCATGGGATGCCAGTCGTCACAGATAGAAACTTAGCCAAACTACTCCAAGCCTCAGCCATGTACTGGGAGCCAGACTTGTTCCCCTGCAGAAGTTTTTGGGTGTGGCACTTTACCATGAATGCAGTAAATATCCTAGACTCCTGGACACCCCAGCTTTGCACCTTAAATGGGCACCTTCCCCTCTAAGGCCATACATGTGTAATACTAAAAATAGATTAATGACAAATGATGATTTCCTGCCAATTTTCTACTTTCAGAAATATAGTAGGCAGTATACCCTCAGTCATACATCTGAAAACACAATAAGGATGTTTTGTCCCTCATACATATAATTCTTATAAGCTCCACTATTTCAAGTGTTATAAGTGGTATTGAATATATGTGAACTGGAGCAACAGCAAATGTCTGGACTGGACTGTATTGGAACCCAGGACCATGTGTATTACAGCCCTACACTTACACGTGTTGCCACCAGAATGTTGAAATAACACTTGTATATTTTTCTTTTCGTAGCTATAAACTGGGCTATCACAACAGTGAAAATATGTTGCACTCCCAGTATTTGAATCCAAGGCCATCTGTATTATAGCCCTACACTTACATCTCTGCTGCCACATGAATAGTTAAATGATGGTTGCATAATTCCCTATTCATTCTTAAGTTTTGCTTGTTAACTACTATGCAATGCCACTTAGCATGTGCCTAATTAATAGAATGTATTCATTTTAAATTACTGATTGTCTGCATCCTGTCTGCAGGTGTTCAGTAACTGCAGGTGTTGGAGAGCCTTGCTAACTGCCAGGCAATGTTGCTTAGGAGCATTGTGGGATAGAAAGTGAAAATTGCAACAATGTATCCTTTTCAACCTTTACACTGTCTATGCCCTGTCTGCAGGTGTTATTTCTGCTTCCTGTGTGGGCTTTTAGTCCAGGTTTGCACACTGCTGGGCATCGTGCAGAAGAGATAAGCACAGCTAAACATGGCATTTGTTGTGTTTCTCTGTTTCCCTTGTCTGCACTAAGCCACTCACAACACAAATTCTGGCATAAAAGTAAGGATAAAAAAAGGAAAAATTAGTTGGAATGAAGAATAGCAATCTATGAAATAAATACTACAAAACTTTTCTTGGTACACATGACTTATTTTTACATAGGTCCGGATTTGATCTCTCACTCCAATGAACCTTCAGAACCCAGTAACTGTGTCTTATCCCTCTTTGCCACACAAACAGCTTTGCAGCCAAGAACTGAAATGATACTGCATACAACCAACTGCAACATCATCCACAATATTAACAAAACATATGACAGTTGTTTGTACATGCATTAATTTCAGATGTAGTGCACTGAGTGATCACACAACCATTTATGACTATTGCTTGCAGAAATGCAGCTCTGTCTTAATCTCTGTGTTCATTGCTCAGTCTTGTCTTATCTGACCTGTAATCTGAGCATGCAGTCTGTAAGGCATTCAGTATCATTGTCCTGAAAATGTGTGACGAGATTAAATGGTAATAATATACATTTGTCAACAAATGAAGGGGAGGTTGGATGTTACTGAACAGAAACTGTGAAATGTTTGCTGCTTACTTACATTTAAAACCTTTACACAATTACTTCTACACATTGTACATCTAACCTAGATGACACACCCACTGGAGGTAGGGCAGTCTGAATTGTTGTTGTGTTTTCCTTCTTCCTACCAGTAATCATTCACAGTTGCAATTCATTAGCAACAAACAATGAGGGACTGCATGCACCATATTTACATCTGCTACACAGAGTCAAGTAATTGGGATTTAGCAATTCCAATGAGTTCACACCTCATTTGCACCTTCATCATGCTCACAGCCCTGAATCTCCATCATAAAATGGGAACTGTGTAGCTAGGAAACCTGAATGTGAGGAGACTTTTATCTGTATGCATTTCTTTAAAGTATATTGATGGCATGGGCATGTTTGTCAGAGCATTTCACTTTCTCGGACATTGTTTTGCTAATTATACATTTGACATATTTTAGTCTTAGAAAATTAGTTATTAAAATCAACATTTTTTTGCATTAGTGTTTTTAATACTATTCTTGTGTAGTCTGAAACTGAAATGTGTCTCATTACTTTCTAACTTTGCTCTGTAATGATTCTCTAGTACATGTGTATGATGCTAAACTAAGGACATTTGGTGACTATCAATACTTTTGAAAGGTAAGAATGTGTGAATCTTTGATACCTGAAGCCTACTACTTGATAGAGGACACATGTAGTCACATAAGTGTCTGCTGTCACATGTTAAAGCAATTTCTATACAAATCACCCACCTTTTACTTGCTTACATTACCAAGAAACAACATTCAAGGATATGACATTCATTCGTATTATTACACAATATGCTCCAGGTTCAACAATTACCTTGTAAATCCAGCAGGTGCAAAAGTTTTAGTTCAGGTTTGACTCTCTCTGATGGTAGCAGTACACAGCCATTACATGGGTAGGTAAGAGTTATGATGCCTGGCATCAATGCTACTATATGTATGTGCATTGGATGTCATTTTAGCCCCTTAGTTGGTGAACGAATTTGCTATGCACTGCCTCTTAGCCAAAGTGAGGGCATATTGAGCATGCCTACATCTGCCTACACCTACATCAGTTATTGGTTCCTCCTCTGACTCCTCACCTATGTGTGGCTGTGATGACCTTGTCATTAGGGTGGGATGTGTGCCCCTTCCTTTTTTTTATCCTAATGAACCTGCTTTGTCAGGATGATGTTGTGTAGCATGGCTCAGACTTGTACATCAGTGCTCCCCCAGATGTATATAGGCACTTGAACCACAACTTCAGCAGCCCAGTCACATGCTCTATGATATTTCCAGCTTGAGTATGTGCCTCATTATGGTGCTTTTCACTGGGTGGGTGTGCATTTCTGAAGTGTATCATCAGCCACAGTTCCAGTGCATGTCCTACATGCCTGAGCAAATGACACTGTGGGATATCACCCCATTGAACATCTGATACAGTTGGGAGATATGCCATATATGTGAGTCATGGTAACTCTAAGGGTTGCCAGCACGCACATTCAAGATGATTACCTTGGCATTACACATGACTTGGCAGTTAATAGAGTGGAAACCCTTTCTATTTTTGTAGAGCCTTCCTTGTTCCCTGGGTGGTGCTTTAATTTATATATGTGCACAATCTATGGCACCCTGTACTTCAGAGTAGTGTGCTACAGGGTAGAACTATTGCATATTTGTGGCTTGGTCCTCAGGAGTATGGGGAAAATATATGTGTTCACTGCCGTGTATGAGCATAGCATTCAGGAGCTGATGGAGGATCCTGGATACTGATGCCTGTGACACCCCCAGCATGTCTCCTTTTAGTCTTTGAAAGGTTCTTGTAGTTGAAATTCTAAGTGCTGCACATATGTTTGTCTCCACTCTTGTGGGTTCCCTTTGTTTATTCTGGGTCTGAGTTGAGGACAACAGAGGTTGCAGAGTTCATGTAGTGTGTCTCTATCCACCCTGTAGCACTCTGCAATTTCCACATCATTCAGATTGTGATAAGTTAAATGGGTATGAAAACTCTTCTCCTTCTTAGCCATGGTCTATTACCAGCAGCAGCAGCATAGCCTGTTGCACATACACATGCATTAAAGTGATAGCATCCCCTAACATTATTTCTGTGTAACTCCTTTCCATAACTGTATTCTAATATATTTTGGAATTCATTGGGAAAACCAGCACTGAGTCTATGTGGTTGCTTTATAGCTTGGTGAATTGCTCCTCCATCTTTGATTGGTTGATTAGCATACCATTCGGCTGCTTATGCTGTAATAAGCATGTTACGGTGTTTACCTTGTTTGCACAGCTCTACATAGTGCAGAGCCACATACTGAATCCAAAACAGTGCACTTTCATGTGCGCATCATGTAAGCAGACCGCGTAGGGTTTATTGAATCTGCCCTAATGTCTAATACTTTTACTGTTTCTTTCAATAATTTCACCACTCCTGAACACATAGATTTACCTAAATTCCACATAATATCCCGCATAGTTCTTTAGTCTGTAATCTTTCTACTGTGTTCAAACACCTTATGTCCTCTAATGCTATAACATATGCAGTAAGATTTCTATTCCATTCTATAATAACTAACCTTCTTGGTAAGCTTTTCAGACTATTTACATTTCTGCTATTATTATACAGTTATCCATTTCCTTTTGTAAAAAATTACTTATGCTAAGTTTGATTCAATTTACCTCTTCTTCTCATTAATCATTTCCCCTTTTTATAATATTTATTCATTTATATTTTCTTTTTCCTTTCTCTCATCTTTTGCTTGTCAAGTTATTTTTTTTTTTGCTGCACTCTTTAATATCTTCTGCATCACTTACTTCTGCTTTCTTTTTTGTTTATTCTTCACCTTCCTCTTTCTTCACTCTTTGTTTCTCCTTTTTAATATTCTGTACTAATATATGTTCTAGTTATATATCGCTTATTTGATCTTGCATTTCTTATTCCCCTTCCATGTAATCCATCCATAAATACCCCATTTTACTACATCTATAACATTTCAATTAACATTTTTGCATCACATCCAGCTTCTCCACAAATATAATAATTATGCTTATCAGTTACTGATTGTTAACTTTTTTTCCACAGTAAATGGATGTCTTAGTTTGACTCAATACTTTAAAATGTCTTTATCCCCTTCAACATTTATAATACTTGAAATGTGAGCAATAGCATCATTTTTCATTTTCAAACCAAACTACAATACCAACACTCTGTCCACAGTCGTCTGTTATCATTGACTTTAAAAATGCCCTTAAATCTTGACACATTTTAATTAAATGTATTTGCAAAGTTTCTTCCTCCACCATGATTCTGAATTAAATGTGAATATTTTAGTCCCTCTATTACATCTTAAACACATACAAATTCTAAGTTAACAGTATTTATTTGTCTTGTACCCCCTAAAATGTATCCATTAGAGGTGCATTTTTAAATATAAAGTCTTTTTTTACCATCTCTACATGCATTTTTTAAGATGTCTTCTCTCCAGTTTTCTTCCAAATCTTCCTCCTGAATTCTCTGCATTACTTCCCCTCACAAAATTTATTTTTGGTGGAGCCTGAATAGCTAACTGAAAGCAGCAGTATTTTAGAGCTCCATATAACTAGTTAAATAAGACAGTAAAAATATTCTTTTTTTTCTTCAAAGTATAAAATCTTATAGATAAAGGACTAATTTACATAATTAGAAACTTTGGTGAAGTTTTACAAATAATTTCCTGTCAAAAAGCTTGGAGATATAGTCACTTGTTAAATTGAGCAACTCAAGGAATTCTCACAGGATGCTGCCTTAAAGAAGAAACTATAACAGATGACATCTACAGTGCAGGAGTTGTCTTTGAAGATGGATGATTTTAAAGAGAACCTAGAAAATCTTAAAACAAGCAGTCAAAAACAGGCTGACACCCTCAAGTAAATGCTACAACAACACCAGACAAGGATAACAGGAATAGAGGTTTCTCTAAATGACTTAGAAAGCAGACTTAAGGAAAAGGAAACACAGAAAGAACTGCTTCTTAAACAAAACACTTGGTTGGTTAATAAAGTAGATGACTTGGAAAATAGGGAGAGGAGAAATAACATCAGGATTTTCGGATTACCTGAAAACACAGAAGGTGAGGATATTATTTCCTTTTTATCAAGCTGGATCCCTGATTTTTTAAATTTAAAACAAAGACTTTCCTTTGGCATTGAAAGGGTGCACAGAGCTCTTGGGAAACCTGCCACTAACTCAAACTCTCCTCTTAGGTCAATAATTATCTAATTTCTTTCATACTTGGACAAGGAACTGATTTTAAGATTTGCTTGGAGAAAGACACCTCTAAAATATAAACAGAGCCTGATACGATTTGATAACGACTATTCATCTAGAATAATGGAACAAAGGAAAAAAGTGTGGCCAATGATAAAGTGTCTGAAACAAAATAACATCAAGGCACAACTTGCATATCCAGCTAAGATAAGAATACTGTATGCCAACGAGATGAGGACTTTTATTGACTTAGAGGAAGCCTCTTCATTTATTAAAACTAATAATGTAATTACTTTACCAGATTATATGGACTGGCTGACACTTTCTCTCAAGAGAACAAAAGAAACGAATGGCTGGACAGATGTCAAAAAGAAGAAGCAAAAGACTGATACTGTTACAACCAAATCTCTCAAAGCATTTACTATGATATGAATTGTTTTAACATTACTTTAAAGGACCAATTTTACTGCTTGGAATTTGGAATCTTTATCTATATTTTTTGAAAATAGATGACACATGAGACTTTTCACATTACCTCAGGTATGTAAAACAGGGTACTTTTCTTTCACAGAAGGAGGGTTATATAGCACATAAAATATTTATACTGTAAATCAACATACATAGTATTTGTGTATTTTCTCTTAATTTTCTCTTTTCTTTCTCTCTCTTCTCTAACTACATCTTGTCTCCCTTTCTAAATTCTCTCCTATTTACTATACTAATATAGTCTATATACATTTAATAACTCACTATCTATACATAGATAAATAATAGTCTAAAATAATCTAGTTTTAAGGTAGACTAATTAGAATAGTGAACTTAATTGTTTTTACAATATTTATTAGATTAATGATAGTCACTCTTACTCTTATTGGGTTTGGGGTCATGTTCGTGATTAATTCTGAAATGTTCCATTCATGTACACATGTCCTTTGAATTATTTCCTTTTGGTATTAACAAATATATAAAAAAAAGAGGGAAATTGTACTGTTGGTTAAGAGAAGTGAAGCTTTCTTCACATTCTGTTTGTGTTGCCATAGAAACAGTAAACAATTGCTGCAGTTTCTAAGGACACTGTGAACCTGTGAAGTGCATTTAGCCTCACAGATAACAAATAATAAGAACACATATTGTTTAGTTATTAAAATGAAACACAACCTAAGCAAGGTAAAATAAATACATACTAGGACTATTTGTAAATATTTTATGATTTATCCTCATAGGATTACATATTCCTGGAAACACTGAAATATGCCCAAACTACATGTGCACTTAAATGCAGCTGCATGATTAAAAAGTATTACTCAGTTAAACATGCTGATTCCACAAGGTGTCTGCACTGTAAAAGTTACATTTTATATGTTACTTGAAATTGACAGTCTCTAGAGCACATGAAAAGATACATATTACTTTTTGCAACATGTTATCTTTGCAGTTACCTTACACTCTGTACAAAATCACTTGGTAACTGATAGCTATTCATTTAAAATATCAGTTTAAATATGAAATGTGCCCTTGCAATGCTATTGACATTTTGTCAAAATATAACCTGTACTGTAAAATGAATGACTTGAAAGAAGTGAAGTAATGCATAGATTTCAAAGACAGATTTTGACACTACAATATAAGCAAAATGTATATTCACTAGGAAGTATTGAAATGTTTTATTCTTCCAGTTAAAATAGCTTAGTGTCAAAATTTTGTGATATCAGAAAGTTTGGAGAGCTAGAAAATTATTATTATTTGTCTTTATAATGATTATTAGACAGATGTTAGACTTTGCTTCGTTTAATGAATTTTGACACATGTCTATGAGGAAAAGTGGACTCAGTTACTCACATTGGGCTACACATCCCTGGAAACTCAACTGAAATGTCCCCCAATTACTTGTGAACGTAAATGAAACTGCCTGATTAATAAGCACAATTTACTTTAACAACCTGAATCCATAAGCTATCTGCTTTATATATGCTACATTATATATACCTTCCATATGACAGTCTCTAGAGCACACGAAAAAATACATATTATTTTTGCAACATGATATTTGCACTAACCATACATTCTAAACTAACCCAATTGGCAACTGACAATTTATTTGAAACATCAGTCTAAATATTAATTGTGCCCTTGAAATATTGTTGCTGTTTTGACAAAAGAAAGCCTGAACTGAAAAAGGAATGATTTGAAGAAGTGAATTCTTGTACAGATTTCGAAGACAGCTATTGACACTACAATATAAGTAGAAATGTATACATGCAAGGAAAAATTGAAATGCTTTACACTTTTAGTTAAAATAGCTTATTGTTAACTTTTTGCTTTATCAGAAAATTTAAAGAGCTAAGAAATTATTTCTAATTTGTCTTTATAATGTTTACTAAAGTGATGTTAGTCACTGACTTGTTTAATGGATTGTGAGTCATGTACAAGACGGACTACTGAATGTTATTTCTGTTTACCTATGTTTGCTGAATTTCGTTTATTAGTACTGATTTAAAACAAGGGAAAGAAAGGGAAGGGAAGTCTTTGTTTTTGGTCAAGGGAGGAGAGGCTTAAGAGTATTCTAACTGCCCTGAGAACTCTCTAAGATGCTATAAACTCTATTTGATTAATATGTACATAAGGTAGGTCTTGATTACCATATGGGTACCTACACATTCATTCTAGGCCTGATGTGATAACCCATTCTGGAAGCAGGAGGTACCCTATGCAGAGTGGGAATTGTCAGGCTGATCATAGTTCATTCTTAGACTCTGCTTTGTAAATCTATAAATATGTAAAAGCACTGCACACTAGAATGTAGGGTGCCTCTACTCAGAGTCAGGATACCACTGATAAGCCATGTCTTTTCATAAGTGTAAGTTGAAGTTGGTGAGCTGAAGAGTGGGAAAGTAAAGGGAGACAGTACACCTCCAGTAAATTCATATTTCATTGGTAATCACTCGTTTCCTACAGAGTCCTTTTAATCAAATTATTTTAGTAATAATGTATTTGTTGTTGGCTTATTTAGTGTATGCTCCTCTGTTGCATTTAATTTATCCAAAATGACATATCTGACATGTTTGGGATCTCTTAAGGGTAACTAAATACTGGATATTTTCTAAGTCAACATAATAATTGTTTACACTACTAACATTCCATCCTGATATATAAAATACTATAAATTAATAATAGAATAATATAGAATTTCATATCTCTTTTAAGAAATTTCTCCATATAATAATTTAACATATGGAGCTCAGTTGATCTTGTTGTTTAAAGGTATGAGTGATAATCAAATAGCTCTGTCTTTATCTATTGGATTAGGAATGACTTTCATTCCATGTTTAATGGGAAATTCATATTTACTTGTATTTGATACTTTAGAATTAATGTTTTATAGAAGTACTTTCTTAAAACCTGACCAGAATTTTACCCTACTTGTATTTAAAGAAGAAAGAACATTAAATTATACTCCCAAGTTTACACACATAAAAATAACATTTGTTATCAGAGAATATGTTATAATGACTATAATCAAAATAAAAAAAAGAAGCAAAATGTTTCTTTCAATAATAACTTGAAATTAATTTAACATTCTTATCATTAAATACTAATAGCTTAAATAATGCAAATAAAAGATCAAACTTACTAAAATATTTAAATCTAAATAAGGCACTGGTAGTATTTCTCCAGAAAATGCATTTTAAGACTGATAGCTTTATTTGGAACCCTAAGGACTATACAGTCTTAGCTCAATCCTCCTATAGAACAAAGACAAAAGGAGTATCAATTCTCTGGAAGAAAAATATAATCACTCCAAAAGTTATTTATAAATATGATGACAAAGAATGTCTACTAGCATTTGCTATAATTACATTAACAGAATATGGACCTTAGCTAATCTATATTGGTTCCCAGGAATTGGAGCAGGATTTGATAAAAAAAAACTAGATTTTATTTCCAGCAATTATAAAGGAAATCTTATACTAGGAGACTTTAAGTGTACCTTAAAAGCTTCTGAAACCACCGAGAAGTCTTTTCGCATAGAAAGTATTTCAAAATTCTTAAAAAGGTGGATTGATTCATTTCATTTAATAGACATTTTTAAAGTAAAAAGGTGGTAAATCCTTATTATTTCCCATAAAGACCATAGATTTGGAGCACAAATTAGAATAGACAAATTATTTGTAGTTCAAGATTTACAAACAAAAATCTTCAACTTCTCAATAGTTCCATGCCCCTTTTCAGATCATGACTCTCTGATAACAAAGCTCCCAGTAGAGTTTAAACCTTTAATCATGTCAACTAGAATTCTATCATATATCATGAAAATTAAAGAATTCAGACCCTGGATGTTGTCAGAACTACAATTCTTTCTTGAAATTAATAATACAACAGAAATCAGTAGAGTCATGGTTTGGGACTCATTAAAAGCATATTTATTTGGTAAGACCCTTAGCTGGTACAAAAACAAAGTTAGAGAGTGGGAATCTGAATCATCAGACTTGCAAACCAGACTCTTGTCAGCAAAATCTAAAAAAAAATCAGAATTGTCCAGAAGTCAAAAAAGAAATAGAGGAATTAAATAAAAAATATAATGAAATTCTAACACACAAAACTCATTAGCCACCTCCCCCAGATATCTACATAACATGTCTACAAGAATTAAAATACAATCTAAAGCAAATAACATTAGTAGTATATATCATGAAAGAAAGGTAAAAAATATCAGATATAGGAGACATCCTTGAAGCAATTCAGTTCCATTATATGGAACACTTCAAAAAAGAAGATTTAGATACCAATCAAATAAACTTAGATACAAACCTTATCAATATAAAAAAATTCCAGAAAACTTAAAACTAGACCTACAAAAACCTATATCCTGGAAAGAAATTGTTGACAAGATAAAAGAAAGTAAATTAACAAAGCTCCAGGGATAGATGGTATAATTACGGAAAATTACAAACTCTTCCCTTTAACAATAATCTCCCTGTTTCATAAAACTTTGCTAGAAGTCCAGTCATAAGCAAAAATACCACCGTCATAGAAATATTCTCTTATAACACCAGTTCTAAAAGATAATAAACCATCAGACCTTTGCACCTCATACAGACCCATATCATTACTGAATAATGATTACAAAATACTCATGTCAATCCTAGCAAACAGAATGAAAATCCCACTTTCGAAGACAATTAATAATGATCAAACTGGATTTTTATATAACAGGCACACACATGATAATATTAAAAGGATACTTACTCTTATAGATTATGTGAATAAAGAAGACAGAGAAACACTTGTAATCAGATTAGACATAGAAAAAGCCTTCAATTCCCTCAACTGGGAATATCTATTTAAAACTTTAGCATTATTTGAATTTCCTCTTCCCTTTGTCTTATTACTAAAAAAACATATATATTAATAACTTAGCCTACATTAAATTAGGTCTCTTCACCTCAGAATCTATCCATATAACAAAAGGTACTAAACAAGGATGCCCCCTTTCTCCTATTTTGTTTGCTTTGGCTATATAAATATGTGCAGAAATAATACCCAATAATCCAAGAATAAAAGGAATAGAAGTATATGATCAGTACATATCTAAAATAATGCTTTTTGTTGATGATATGTTATTAACCCTATCAAACTCCTGAGAGCATTAGAAGAGCTAGAAGAAGTAATGGAGAAATTTTATAAGATTTCAGGTCTACACTTTAATAGATCAAAATCAAAATTTCTATTTTTAAATAAGAAAAAAGAACTACAAATTACAGATAAATCCATTATAGGAAAACAAGAACTTATGCTAAATTATTTAGGATTAGTGTTATGCAAAAAATATAAATGAAACAATATTAATAAATTATAAAAACATTATTGAAACAATACATATATATATATATATATATATATATATAGAAAAGTAGAACAAAATTATATTAACTTTTGAAGACAGATTGCAATTGATAAAAGTGGTCTTATTGCCAGAAGTACTATATGTAGCATTAGCAATACAGTTAATTCCTGAAAGATGCATTCTTAAAGAAATAAACTCATGTTTAAAAAATGTTTATGGTATCCCAAAAAGAATAAAGTAGCTCTAACTTATCACATTAGACCCTGGAAACAAGGATGATTGAACTTCCCAGAAATAGAAACATATATAAAAGCATGTGTGCTTAAAACTACAATAGACTGGATAAACCCAAATTATTTTGCCAACTGGAAAGAATTAACAATGGCTATATTAACAAACAAATTTAATCTGTTAAAAAATGTTTAATAGTAGACTAATCAAACAAACCCTGGTACACACTATGTATAAGTATACAATATAATATAACACAACCTTCTAAAACAACACTGATTAATCATTACAGCAATTCCTTTATGAAACTTATCAATGCAAACATAGATCTAAAACTTTGGTTTGACCTTTTAACCCCATTTACCATCACAAACAACTTTCCTCACAAAATATATAGGGAAACAATAAATATGCTGGTTTCAATGTGTAAATAAATTAAATGTTTTAGATATACATATGATAAAAACTGCTTATAATATTCCAACACAGGACTGGTTAACCTTACAAAGCATTCTACTGTACACTCAAGATTTATGCAGATTAATTAATAATTCTTCATTTAAAGATATTCCAAATCTAATACGTTTTCTGTATGAGTTTATATATAATAGTTGTGAAAAGAAAAATTCCATTTCAAATCTATATAAAGATATAATAACATATAAAACAATTCCCAAACCATT
The DNA here is from genome assembly GCF_019279795.1 of Protopterus annectens. Lineage (NCBI taxonomy): Eukaryota > Metazoa > Chordata > Ceratodontiformes > Protopteridae > Protopterus > Protopterus annectens. The sequence goes on along the minus strand of NC_056732.1, from coordinate 209,776,078 downwards.
ATACTGGCAGTTCTTAACAAAATGTCAGTCTTGCAGTTAACAGAAAAAATGAAAACTAACACTTTACTATCAGTTAATTACACCTCTAACACACAGTACTGGAAAATATTTAACTGGAAATGCTTACATAGAACATTTTTAACACCAAATAGAATTAAAAAGATTAGTACTGCTACAAATGTTTTTTGCTGGAGGTGTGAAAAGCCAAGTAAAGCAGACTGGGTTCATATTATTTATGAATGTAATAAAATTAAATCATATT